>NC_080185.1:18442967-18649351 GCF_950295315.1 Erinaceus europaeus
CACTTCTGTAACTCTGTTGTACATGTATTTAGCCATCATTAATCTTCTTTCAATTTATGAGGAATCCTCAATTCCACATATCACTGCTAAGACATGTAGTGTTCTTGATCTGGAAGTGTTTCTGTTTCTTAGCCTCAGTTTAATTCACTCTACTTTAGGTTTGTATTTCCATCTAGCACAGTCCTACCTCACCTTACATACCTTTTACTTACCATAAATAGTGTAAAAGATAGATAGAACTGTTTTCAAAAATTACACAGAGCAGACAACATTGTCAAAACATGGTCAAAAATCAGTTTTAAAATGTTCAATATTTAAATCTATCAGCAGGATTGGTACAGTGCTAGGGTTAAGATGCCATTCTTATGTGTAGATCTAGTTACAGATTAAAGTAGATTATTATAGTGTTATTTTAGTAATAGCTTTTCTTTTTATTATGAATCTCAAAAGAAAGATTTTAAAGGTAACTTGACAAACTTCTTACTAGCTAGTTCTGAAGGAGGTAGTTACTATGATCAGTGGAAGGCATTTCTCAGACAGCAAAAGTAGCTACCATTCGCCACTCATGCCATCTTCTCATCTCTAAATTTATTTCAGAGACAGGTGTGCCTTTGAAAGACATACAACATAAAACAATTTTTAGAGATTAAGAGGGGAAAACAAGGTGGGAGAAAAGCCAGACTAAGAAGGGCTCATCTGTTTGGTAAACTGGCTGGCCCACTTCATATTACAATGAAAAGATTATCATATAATCCACAAATTCTGGTCAGTATCAGCTTCCTGTCAGACCATTTCAGTTTTCTTCTTTAATAAATACAGGGGATATATATATATCCACAACATATGCTACTTTATTAATACATTGATATTATAATGGGTAGGAAAGAGGATTTGCCTTTTCAGATTTGCGTATTAAGGTAAGGTCATTGACTAATGAAATATTTTAACTTCACTTAGATCAACAGGTTCCATCAACAGGACCAGGTGCAATGGTAGGTATTTTAATAAAAACCAGTGACTTCTTTCTGAAATGACTGTGTGTACATGGGAAGGAAATGGAATGCACCTGGTATACTTCTCAGAAGCTCCAGACCAGATGGCATAGGGAGTAATGGATTTCACTCAGCTGTAATTGCCATTGTGGTGCCCTGATAAAGTTTCTTTTTCTACCTTGAAGCAACGCAATTAAAACATTTTTGGAAATAATGTTTAAGTTAGAGTGAGAAAAAGCTACTTGAGGCATGTAATATCTCAGGTGTCCTCACTCAGAAAAATTAGGATATTCAGTTTTACATTTATGGAACTGGTCCTATACAACCTGTACTTACCATTCCATTATTCTAGCAATTTGGCAAATGTTCAGGCAAGCTCATGTCTGAGGAAGTCTTCCTGAGGAAATCAGCACTATAGATTGATGGATTTCCTGTCATTAATGGGTAAGCCAGTAGACAGCAAGATGTGGGGTATTTTGTATATATTTCCCATTAAGGAAAAAGAACCTAGAGCAAGCATTTCCCACAAAAGAAAGAAGGAATGTTCTCCTTAAAGATGAACAATGCCTCATTGACCAGCCAGGAGACTATAAAGGAAATTATTCTGCTCCAGAAAGAAATCTCCATGTTCTTCAGCATAAATTTTCCAGTTTTTCCCATTACTGCTTGTTAGCTGTGGCTTGGAGTTCCTTCACTGCAGTGCTCAGACTCTATCTGATGAGTATGTTTTAATAACTCTAGCAACTTGTGTAATAAACTGAGACCAAAAGCTCAGTGAAATATGCTTCACCAGGAAGAGGGCAACCAAAGAGAAAGGTTTACTCTCACCTTACATACAACCATGGTGCTTTCTGCTACTGCATTATTTATTGCATGCACTTTTAAAAAACTTCTGTGTAGCAAAATGAAAATGGCATTGGCCATTGACCTAAGGAGGAAGTGAAAATGAGAAGATGAGGTCCTGTGACAGCCAATGTGAGCAAGTAAGAAACATGTTAGGAATTTGTTAAAATATATTTGCTGATGGGTAGCTGAGGTCTGCCCTAAAGAAGTTGTAATAGTAATGGCTGAAAGGAGATGGACTCCTGAGATATTTTAGAGTAGAATCACCCGAGTTTGATGATTACTTGGGTTTGGAGGGAAAGCAGGACCAACTTGTATGCTTGAAAATATATAGTCATAGAAATAAATTGTCTTAAGGTAGAAAACAAAAACATTTTTAAAAACCTGCAGAATAGCAGGTTATACGGGACCCTGAAGGGAGGGCGAATTCAATCTTTGACATGTGGGTTGATGGTGAAACTATTAACCAAGACAGGGAAAAAGGAAACAGGAGTATATCTGAAAAAGAAGAAAGCCAAGTAGAACTTGGAGCAGATAGTTGACATTACATAGCTAGACCTTGAGAAAGCGGTGAGAGCTACAGCTCAAATGTGGGAGTTCACACATGTAGGTGGTGGTTGATGCCATGAGAATAGCTGAGAGAATGGGTAGCATAAGAAGAAAAGAGAGTTTGTCAAATACAATTAGGGAATACCTAATTTGTGGCAGCTATCATGATCCTACAGAAGCTAAGTGGGAGAGAGTCAGCAATATAAGATGCTTCAAACAAAACAAGAACTAGGGATACATCTCATGACCGCTCAAGACAAGAGCACTTGCCTTGAGATAATGAGGACAGAAACCAGAAGGCAGATTGTAGTGGCTTGGGGACTGAATGGAAAGAGACAGTGGGTGTAGCAGCTCTAAGAGAAGGGGAAGCCTGGGTGAGTGTTTGGAGGAGGACACAGTGTAGAAGAATGTTTTGAGGGCTCTTTGGTTCAGACACTTGAATATAGACAGAAATCAAAGACTCACCCCAAGTGAGTCCAGGAGAGTGGTAGAATTAAGTATAAGTGAAAGGACTAGACTCCTTGAAAAAAAGGGAAGTTGCTACAATAGAGGAAAGAACTGAGGACTGATGGAGAAATGGGCGTTTTACGGCTGCACGTGATGGATGAGTAAACCGAAGAGTTTACTGTCTGATGACCTGTATTTCCCGCTGAAATCAGTCATCTGCTGAAAATCCAAAAGGCATAAGAATGGCATAGGTCTCGGTTAGGGGGAAGTTGTTTTGGGAAAGGAGCAAAGAATCAGTTTAATGACTCCCAATAGAGAAATGGTGATTCCTGGGCTATGTACAGCCTACCATGTGCTTTTGTAAATTAAAAGAGGTCAGCACCCAGGCATACCCACTCCCTTACTCATTGCCCATGACTGTGTTTATGCTGTCACAGCAGAGGTGAATAGTTGCCATAGAGCACGATGACTGATGAAACCTAAACTACTAGCTATATTATTCTTTACTAAGATTAAAAGAAAAAATAGCATTGAATCCTTGTCAGATTATTTTTCTCAACTTTAGCTATCCTTAGGTATCACCTAGGAACCTTGTAAATGTCCTATTGTCTGTGCTACTACCACAATATTATCAGGATACCTGAGGATTCCCCAGCAATGCTGATGTGTAACCTGGGTTGTAAACCATTGATCTAGGGCATAGAAGAATGATTGCCGAGTATCACTGTGGAAACCCCCTCCCCATGAAGTCAGAGACCAGGAATTGAAATATATATTGTCCTTTACCGGAAAATTCAGATTCTGTGATTTACTTCTTGAAACACATTGCTAGAACATTTCTGAAGTGCTCTTTGTTGAGTTGAAGGACAGTGCTAACACTGTGAAGAGCTTTTCCCTGTTCTTTTCTTCTCCTTTTCGTTTTTTTTAAGTCTTCCTTTGCATTTCTGCTTACACATCCTTCCATTGTTTTTGTATTCAAGCTTCCTTTTTTTCCCATGCTATTCCCTCTGTTGCCCATCCAATAAAGAAACAATACCTCCCTCCATGTTTTTACTGCTACAGAGCAGTTTACTTTCCATGCTTAATTTTAGGATTCCTGTACTGCACCCTCCACCCTCCTTTTTTTTTCTTGTTGCCATGGGGGACAGACTTGATGTAGGCTCAAGTGGCAGTGAGAAGCATCTGTGGCACACAGAATCATAATTAGCCCTTATTTCATAATGTATTTGCTTTTGCCCATGATATAGCTGTGTCTTTCTGAAACTGTAAGGATATTGTTATTTATTATGCAAAAAGGGCTTTATTCATACTTTTGTTTTTTCTTCATCAAGAATAATGTTGTACACAAGCTTTTGAGAGTTTCTCAAAACTTGATACAATAGTGTAAATTCTAATAGTAGTAATGTATTTGTAGTTCATTTTTAATACTACTTGAAATAAACATTCACTATAGAAAGCTGGGAGTCTCCAATATGAAAATACCAATGCCCTACCATCTATTTTATCTTATTTTATTCTAATTTTATTTCCCTACTATCTGTTTTAATATAAATGTAACAACATACCAGAAACAGAATAATAAAAGCCCAAAGCTAAGTCAAAAAATTTGATTTTGATTTTAGAATGTTCTTGAACTAAATAACATCAGGTTTATCTGCCTAATTATTTACATTTCATTTGCACTCATATTCTATTTCCAGAATAGTGTTTGGGTTGTTGGGATTGCGGTATAACTAAAATGTGTCCATAAGTAGACATCCTTTGACAATGAAACTTTTCCATTCACATATTTCCGGAGGTGGGTAGGCGTGACACACCTGGTAGAATGCATGGTTTACCATTTATGCATTGTTAGAGAGGGATTAGAGGAGTGAACTTATATTTTTGATGGCCCTAGGACCACCACAGAAGAATAGATGTACGAGTAGAAAACTATGACCACCACAGAAGAATAGATGTACGAGCAGAAAGCTGGCCTGTCTTAGAGTTAACTTGATGTCATGGGAATGAAATGTGTTACTAATCCCATGGGCCAAGTCAAATTTGGAATCTAAATAAGGGAACATAATTTCCTTCTCTACTGGACTATTTCCATGGAGTAAGTTGTTTCTCCCACCACATGGAATGGAATGTATATATTACACATAAGATCTCACAGTGCAATCTCCCTCATAGGCCTGGCACTCCTAAGAAGTGACAACTAAAAGAATACCAGCCATTAGTAATCGTGACACCTTGGCTTTACTTGTCTTTATTTTGGACAACTTAGATTTTCTTCCTTTTAACATTTAGACTGTCATTTGCCTTACCTTAATTTATATATTGAATTGAAATTTATTTAGTTTCTTAGGAATTACTCAGTATCCATTATACACATTTCTGGCCACTGTAAAATTAATCAAGATTCTAAATTTGAACTGTGTATTAGAGATATAAATATTAATTGGAAAATATTTACATATGACTGTGACATTTTTCAAATCTTTTAATTTCTCGGGTTAATGCTTTATAGTACAGTTGTATAGACATGGGTTCAAAATTTTATCTCTCTATGATAAGCATCTGCAAAACTCTTACCCCCTAATTAGGTCCTTTTCTACCCTCATACACTGGGACCCTAATCTCCTCTCTACTCCCTAGTAACTCCTCCACCCCGAGTCCATTGCTTTAGTGTATTCTGCTACACCCAGTCCAAGTTTTACTTTATATCTTCTCTTTCTTTCTTTTTAAAAAAATATTTAATTTATTTTGTTTTAATGAGAAAGAGAAATACAGAAAGAAACAGTGTTTTAATGAGAAAGAGAGATACAGAAAGAAACAGAGCTACAGACCAGAGCACTGCTCAGCTCTGCCTTATGGTGATGCTGGGGACAGAACCTGGGACCTTGGAGCCAGGTATAAAGGTCTTTTGCATAAGCATTGTGTTGTTTCCCTAGTCCTCTTCTTCCTTCTTATGTCCTTTTTATTGTAATATTTATTTATTGGATACAGACAGCCAGAAAACAAGAGGGAAGGGGGAAGATAGAGAGGGAGAGACAGAGAGACACCTGCAGCACAGCTTCACCACTTTCTTTTTTTTTCAAATTTTAATAAAATATTTATTTATTTAATTTAAGAAAGGATTAATTAACAAAACCATAAGGTAGGAGGGGAACAACTCCACACAATTCCCACCACCAATCTCCATAACCCACCCCCTCCCCTGATAGCTTTCCCATTCTTTAGCCCTCTGGGAGTATGGACCCAGGGTCATTGAGGGTTGCAGAAGGTAGAAGGTCTGGCTTCTGTAATTGCTTCCCCGCTGAACATGGGCATTGACTGGTCGGTCCATACTCCCAGTCTGCCTCTCTCTTTCCCTAGTAGGTTGTGTCTCTGGGGAAGCTGAGCTCTAGGACACATTGGTGTGGTCTTCAATCCAGGGAAGCCTGGCCAGCATCCTGGTAGCATCTGGAACCTGGTGATTGAAAAGAGAGTTAACATACAAAGCCAAACAAATTGTTGAGCAATCATGGACCCAAAGCTTGGAATAGTGGAGAGGAAGTGTTAGGGAGGTACTCATTGCAAACTCTAGTGTACTTCTGCTTTCAGGTATATATTTTGCAGTAGTTTATGGATACGTGTGAACATAAGCTCTCTCCCACAGAAACTGGTGTATATCTAGGTTATGGGACTTTGTTAGAAAGTGAACCACCTGAGATGAAATTAGAGTGTACTATAAAAGGAAAGGTATCACCCGAGTAATGAAGCTGAAGGGTTGTCATTCCACACGTGAAGTCTATGGACACAGTCTGAGGTGAAGCATATTGAGGTGGCAATCTTTGCGTTGGTTAGGTTGTGATCGGCGGATGCAGTATTATTTGGTATGGATTGGGAGACGCATACGGGTAAGTGGGCCCTATCCAAGGGTTCCAGGACTGGGGGAAGTACGGGCTCTGTAGTGGAGATGTGAGGTTCCTGCTGACTTAGGGTTCAACAAGACAATCGATAGTTAATGTTATCATCACATTATTTGGTAATTGGGTTAACTTTGAAAAGTCATTTTGTTATGGTTTGCTGTACAGTATCCAATATCTTGTATATAGCTGTGCTAATGGATGCTTCTAATCTACTTGGTCTAGGCTTTTGAGAGAGTCCGCATATCAAATACACAGCCTATATATTAAAAAGATTCAGTTTGTATTTTGAGAAACTTTGAGACATACAATTGATTTTCCCCCTCTCATATTAATCAACTACTGATTTATATGTCTACATTTTTCTAGGAGTGTACATAAACACCATTCCCACCACCAAAAGACTGTGACCCATCCCTCCCGCCTACTCCCACCCCCCACTGTCCAAGGAAGCTACATGTCTACCCCTCACCACAGGGTTTTTACTATGGTGCCTTACTTACAATTTGATCAGGTCCTGCTTTTAGTTTCCCTTTCAGATCTTCTTACTCAACTTCTGTTGATGAGTGGGATCATCCCATACTCATCTTTATCTTTCTGACTTAGCTCACTTAACATAATTCCTTCTAGCTCTGTCAAAGATGGGTCAGAGAAGGTGGGTTCATTGTTCTTGATAGCTGCATAGTATTCTATTGTGTATATATACCACAGCTTTCTGAGCCACTCATCTGTTGTTGGGCACCTGGGTTGCTTCCAGGTTTTAGCTATTATGGGTTGTGGTGCTATGAACATAGGAGTACATACCTCTTTTTGGTTGGGTGTTATGGAGTCCTTGGGGTATAACTCCAGGAGAGGAATTACTGGATCATATGGAAGGTTCCATGTCTAGCCTTCTGAGAGTTCTCCAGACTGCTCTCCACAGAGGCTGGACCAATTTATATTCCCACCAGCAATGTAAAAGGGTTCCTCTCTCCCTACATCCTCTCAGGCATTGTTGCTGCTGTCCTTTTTGATGTATGCCATTCTTACAGGAGTGAGGTGCTATCTTAGTGTTGTCTTAATTTGCATTTCTCTGACAATCAGTGACCTAGAGCAGTTTTTCATATGTTTGTTAGCCTTTTGGATCTCCTCTGAGGTGAATGTTTTGTTCATATCCTCTGCCCATTTTTGGATGGGGTCATTTGCTTTTTTGGTGCAAAGTTTGCTGAGCTCTTTATATATTTTGGTGATTAGTTTCTTGTCTGATGTATGGCATGTGAAGATCTTCTCCCATTCTGTGAGGGGTCTCTCTGTTTGTTTAATAGTTTCTTTGGATGTGCAGAAGCTTTTCAATTTGATATAGTCCCATTGGTTTGTTTCTGCTTTAGTCTTCCTTGCAATTGGGTTTGATTCGTCAAAGATGTCCTTGAGGTGTAGGTGGGAAAGTGTTTTACCAATGTTTTCCTCTAAGTATTTGATTGTTTCTGGTCGGACATCTAGGTCTTTGATCCATTTGGAGTTGATTTTTGTTTCTGGTGAGATAAAGTGGTTCAATTTCATTCTTCTGCATGTTACAACCCAGTTTTCCCAGCACCATTTATTGAAGAGAGCCTCCTTTTTCTATTTAATCCTTTGGGCCCCCTTATCAAAGATTAGATGTCCATAGGTGTGGGGATTTATTTCTGGGCTTTCAATTCTGTTCCACTGGTCTGTGTGCCTATTTTTGTTCCAGTACCATGCTGTTTTGATGATGATGGCTTTATAATATAGTTTAATGTCTGGGAGTGTGATGCCTCCATTTCTCTTTCTTTTCCTCAAGATGGTTTTGGCAATTCTAGGTGTTTTCAGGTTCCAGATAAATTATTGTAGTGTTTGTTCTATTCTCTTAAAGAAGCTTGGTGGAACTTTGATGGGTATTGCATTAAATTTGTATATGGCTGTGGGGAGAATATTCATTTTGATGATATTTATTCTTCCAATCCATGAGCATGGGATACATTTCCATTTCTTGGTATCAGTTTCTATTTCCTTGAGTAGCGACTCATAGTTTTCAGCATACAAGTCTTTCACTTCTTTGGTCAACTTTATTCCTAGGTATTTGATTGATTTTGCTGAAACAGTAAATGGGAGTGATTTCTGGATGTCTTCTTCTTCAGATTTAGTGTTTGCATAAAGAAATGCCACTGATTTTTGTACATTAGCTTCACCACTTTCAAAGCTTTCCCCCTGCAGGTGGGGACTGGGGGCTTGAACCTGAGTCTTTGTGCACTGTAAAACATGCATTAAACCAGGTGTGGCACCACTCAGCCTCTTTTCTTAAGTTCTGCCTGTAAGTGAGATCATGTATTTATCCTTCTCTTTTTGGCTTACTTCACTTAACATAGAGATCCATCAAATATGAGTCTAGAGTTTGTCCCAGCTATTAAATCAGTGATTGTAATTTTTGTACCCAAACCGGTTTTGGGTTTTTAGGACCTGGCCTCATAGTCCTCATGTTTAAATCGGATCTAAATTAACCTTAAGTTTTACTGCATTTTACTTGTGTGGTAATTATAATAGAGGTTGTCCTTTAGTAGGTGTGTGTGTGTGTGTGTACTTTTGCCAGTATGTCCCTTGGCCAATTGTATACAGTATTTCTTCTAAATATTATCAAGGAAGTGACATTAATGCTGTTGATACACCTGGTTGAGTATACATGTTACAATGTGCAAGGACCCAGGTTCGAGCCCCTGGTCCCCACCTGCAGGAGGAAAGATTTGCAAGTGGTGAAGCAGGACTGCAGGTGTCTCTCTTTCTCTCTGCCTCTCTATCTCCCCCTACCCTCTCGATTTCTGACTGTCTCTATCCAATAAATAAAGATAATAAGACATTAAAAAAGAAATATTAGGGGATATATCTTACTTTCATTTGTGTAGTTAATTGAGTAGGTAAAGTGATTTAGGGAAGTGAAACAGGGGAAAGGGGAGGGCGTGGTGTCTGGGCCTTATTAGTAAATATTTAATTAGAGATTTTATGGTGTCTTTAAAAAGTCCTTCTACTTGCTGAACTTGTTAAGTCTAAGTCTACTTACAGCAGATTATTGAGCACTTTTACTTTGAAGTATATATTTTCCTCTAACTTACAGATACATATACCCTGTCCTCTAGACCCTGGTCTATATCTAGGGTCTGTAACTTTGTGAGGGAGTGCACCATTTGAAATAGAATTAGGTAGTCCCAAGCATTAGGAAAGGTCTCACCAGATTATTGAATTTAGGAGATTGACAACTGAGGCTTGGCATATCTAGATACAGACCAAAGTGAAATGTGGCATGATGGCACTTGTTGCATTGATTTAGTTGAGGTCAGAAGAGGCAGTATCATAGGGTAGGGGATCAAGAGGAGAAGTGTAAAGAAATACAAGCAAAGTTCCAGAGATTCAAGGACTGGGAAATATATGAATTTTTAAAGAGGATGAGGGAAATTCCTTGCTGTCTTAGAATTGAAGTTGATAGATAATTATTATTAATACCAAGTTATTTGGGGAACATGGTTTACTTTGAAAATCCTATGGCTAAGGTTTACCATACCATACATGACCTTACCATGATTTCTGTCATTTAATGCCATTTATAAATAACTATATCTTAGATACTGACAGGATCAGTTGATTCTGGTCTGTAGATTGTAGATAGTTTAGTATTTGAAAAAAAATGTTATTTTTAGAAATGCTTTAACAATTTAAGCCCAGTGTCAGAATTCAATCAGTTTACCAAGTTGAAACATTAAATGCATAGACTGAAGGAGTATATACTCAGAAATGAAATCTATGCATTTAAAAAACTTTGCACTACGTGCACTTAACCCAGTGTGCTACCACCAGAGTTTGTCTTTTAATATATGTTTTCACAAATCACAAATCTTTTGAAGAAATTATATATTTTTTCCAAGTTCATGTATTTCAATCCTCTGTATTCCACATGTGACTGAGATCATAGGATGCATTTTATTCATCAGAAGTAAATTATGTTTCTAGAAATTCTAATGATAACAACATTTGTGAAATATTTATCAGAGCTTTAAAAAAGATGGTGTACTACTTTATCATGTGTCCAATCCAGATTCGAGCCCAGACTCCATAGTGCTAAAGGAAACTTCAGTGCTATGGTTTGTTTTCCCCACTTTTTCTTTCTCTTTGCTCTCTGTCTCACTCTTACTATCTGAAAAATGAAACCTAGAGCAGCAAAACCCCAGAGACACAAAACACATGTGTACACACACACACACACACACACACACACACACACACACACACATCTTTGAGAGCATTTTAAATTAATAATTAAAATGAGTAATTAAAATTACTAGTGAATAAAGTCCCTATTTTAGAGATAAAAATCTAATGTCAAAAGGCCATATGTCTTCGTAACCTCACGTGATTCTTAACATTTAAGGGCAGGGAATACTATTTTCTTTCTCTTTTTTTAAGATTGATTTTTTAAAATATGTATTTATAACTGGATAGAGACAGAGAAATTGAGAAAGGGAGGGGGAGGGTGACATAGAGAGAATAAGAGACAGAGAGACACCTGCAACCCTGCTCCACCATTCGTGAAGCTTTCACCCTGTAAGTGGGGACCAGGAGCTTGTGTTCTATCTTGAAGCAAATGAAACAAATGAAACCATGAAAGGATGAATAGCAGGTCAACAGCCTGTCCCTAAAAAGGTTAGTAACACATATGGAATTTTTAGTTCTGACTTATCCAACATCAAAATCTGCCTTTGCATGAAGAGCAACTACTGTGACTGACCAATGGTTCTTAAAGATGACATGGAAGAGGGGCCAGGCGGTGGCGCACCTGGTTAAGCACATACACTACAGTGCACAAGGACCTGGGTTCAAGCCCCTGGACCCCACTTGCAGGGGGAAAGCTTCACAAGTGGTGAAGCAGGGTTGCAGGTGTCTCTCTCCATCTCTATCTCTCCCTCCCCTCAATTTCTCTCTGTCTCTATACAATAAATTTTTTAAAAGTTTTAAAAAAAGATGCCACAAGAATTTTTCATAGTGATGCAGAGGTAGAGAAAAGTTGATATATATATATATTTTTTTTTTTCCCTAATGTCAACAGGTGTCATAAAAAATAGAGTGGCACAGCAAAAGCTTTTTTCGATTCAGTTATTATTGCCACTTAGCAAATGCCATTATTTTATGAAAAATTATTTATATATCTCAGGTGAATTAAAAACAGTTCTGATTTATGACGTAGTTTTATACTGTATGTGGGGGTGTTGGTTTGCGTTAAGATGCCTCAGCTGTTCAGTACACTTAGATGTCACTTGCAGGTTTACATGTCTCAAAGATTTGTGTGTCCCTCTGATCTCAGTATGTGACAATTTAAGACATTTTAATGATATGGCTTTTTAATGACATGCCTTCTCTATATTTTAATATATAGAGGATGTTAAAATTTAGATGAGGGTGCCAGCCGGGCAGTGGTGCAGCCAGTTAAGCACACATATCACCAATGCACAAAGACCCGGGAATGCCCCCACTACTCACCTGCAGGGGAGTGCTTCAGGAGAGGTGAAGCAGATCTCTAGGTATCTTTCTCTCTCCCTCTCTGTCTCTCTACCCCTCTCCATTTCTCTCTGTCCTATCAAGTATAATAGAAAGAGAAAAGAAAAAGAGAAATGAGGTGGGACATGGCTGCCAGGAACAGTGAATTAATATTGCAGGCTCTGAGCCCTAGCCATAACCTGGTGGCAAAAAAATAAAAAAAAAAATAGATGAGCTAACTGATCAATTTGGAGGGTTGAGTATTATTATCCTGGTAAATATTTTTACTCTGTGAAGTGTTTGAGTTATGTCAAATCTAAGTTTCAGCAAGTTTGCATAATTTGATGTCTCAGGTTATCATGGAGATCTATAAATTTGGTAGAATTAAATAGAGGTCACTGGTTTAAACATTACAGCACTAGGGAAGTAGCATTAACTTAATTGTGAAAGGAAATAGATTGAAAGCACGAATAGTAACATATACAAAGAAAGTGATAATTACGAAATAAAATACTGGATGGTCTCACATTTAGGTGGAACTTAAGAAGCAAGGACAGAACTGGAAAATAAAGTAGAACTTGGACTGGGTGGAGAGTACTGCACCAAAACATAAGGCTCCGGGAAAGGAAGAGATGGGAGGGTGTGAAGAGGGTCTTGCAGTCTTGGTACATGGTGGTAGAAAAGACCTAAGTTGGGGGCGAGAGAGTGCTGTAGACATCTACCACAGGGAGATGAGAAAATGCACCCATGTCAACAACTGTACTGCATTTCATTAATGTCCCCCCTCCAAAAATAGAAAAATGAAAAAGAATAGATTTCTTGGATATGTTTTACCATCAGTAGTTACCTTGTGCCTCATATGTGTATAATTTGTATCACACTGATAACATATAACGTAAATTGAAATATCTGTATACAACTTCAACATTTATATATTTTACTTATTTGTAAGTTGTTGGCTTTGTCTTATTTAATATAGAATTAGGAAATAGTTGACTATCAAAATGTAGTTTCTCAATTTTGTTCTTTACCTAACAAATGTTTTAGTATTCTGTAGTTATGGGGTTGAATGTATTATTTTTCAAGCTGCTAAAGAATTGTGAGAGTAATTATAGACACATGTTTTTGTGTGTTAAAACTAAGAAGTGAAAATGTAGAAAATTAAATTACTGTATAGGAAGTAAAAGCAGAGAAAGCAATATTTTGTTGACAGTTGGCTCCACTGGCCTAAGGAGCTACATTTTATCTTATAGAGAATGTTTCATTTATTGCATTGATGCACTTGAGTCAGAAGTTATTAAAAATACTGTATTGAGGGAGTCGGGCTGTAGCACAGCGGGTTAAGCGCAGGTGGCGCAAAGCACAAGGACCGGCATAAAGATCCCGGTTCGAACCCCGGCTCCCCACCTGCAGGGGAGTAGCTTCACAGGCGGTGAAGCAGGTCTGCAGGTGTCTGTCTTTCTCTCCTCCTCTCTGTCTTCCCCTCCTCTCTCCATTTCTGTCTGTCCTATCCAACAGTGATGACAACAACAATAATAACTACAACAATAAAACAACAAGGGCAACAAAAGGGAATACATAAATAAAATAAATATTTTAAATATATATATATACTGTATTGAAAACTGTACCAAAGTAGCCATATTTATCATAGATGTCCTTTCAGTATTTCAGCGAATCAACATAGTTTTCAAACCTATCATATATTTGTCAAGAGACAGATTATTTCATATTTTTGGTTCTCTTTTAGTACATGGAAATTTTATTCAAAGATGAGGGAACATCTAGTTTGACAATATTTGAATATAAAATTAGATTAATTTGATTGTATCTTTAAAGTTAAATGCCTTCTTTTCTTATGGTCTCTATGAAAAAAAAGTTGAGAAATAATCCAAATGAGAGGTCATAGGGCACATATTTAAAAGAGTGTCTCATGATATTAACTTAGAAGCTAAATTCATATTTATAGAGGGGAAAAGCCAGTTTCTTCAAGCTAAAAAGTAAAATAATTGGCAAGACCAACAAAGAATCTTAGCAGAAAAGCCAACTATATAAGAGGATAATACACACACACACACACACACACACACACACCACTATACATAAAAAGAAAAATGGATTGAAGAAACTAATATCATAATAACTCCTCTGTTGCTATTATGAAATGAATTATTATGGAGTTCTTTATGTAATTCTGTTTATAATACATACCGTACACTGAACATGCAGTACCTTTGGAAATTAATTAATTATTTGAATACTTTATAAAACATCAAATAATATTAGCTCTATTTATATAATTATACAGTGAGTTTCATGTCTTGGCACAGATACTGTTTTTAGTCTGTACCTGTGTATTTGTATAATTTTAATTTACATTGTAATAGAAAAAAAACAAAGTCCATCAAGATCCATTATCCTATTGTCCTTCTTTCTATAATAGTTAGAGTAATTTTTTAACCTACTGAACAAATGTTTACATTTACTGAAGAGAAAATAATTTGTTATTCCACACTCCCCACCAGGTATAGAGCAATGCCCAGCAAAGTTTATCTTACCTTTTCAGTAAATATTTGTTGAAAAACAGATGAAGATATTTTTAGTAAAATAAAAACAAATATTATTACTCCTATGAGGCCTCTTGAGTTATTTCAAGGTTCAAATTGTAACCCTTCATAGGTTTTTCAAGTTTCAATTTCAAGATTCCACTAGAAGATGGAGTACTGAGAATCAAGAAAAAAGTAAAGACAACTGCATTATTTTTAATGGCTACACTATTTTAAAGGAATTGTAACTTTGAACAGGGAAGTTTTTTTTTTTTTTTTTTTTTTTTTGCCTCCAAGGTTTATTGCTGGGGTTTGGTGCCTGCACTACAGGTCCATTGCTCCTGTCATCATTTTTTTCAATTTTTTGGATAGGACAGAGAAATGGAAAGTGGAGGGGAAGATAGGAAAAGACAGAGAGACACCTGCAGACCTGCTTCACCACTTGTGAAGCAACCCCCGGCCCCCCTGTAGGTGGGGACTTGAGGTCTCCAATGGAAATCCTTATGCTCTTCCTTGCACTTTGTTCTATGTACACTTAACCAAGTGTGCCACCACTCGGCCCCCACAGGGAAGCTTTAAGTGAAAGCAAGCATCACTCTGATCTGTTTTAATAGCTGTAACCAAGGTTAATAACTGGAAAGCCCCTGACTAATAAATTTAATATGTTTTGCTCAGACTAAATATTGAATAATTCCACTGTTTGTACTGAGATTCTGATTAAGTTATTCATCAGGTATTCTGATGCTAACTGCTTTTGACAGTTCTGGAAGTGAAGCTACTGGAAAGGCCTCAGTTGATTTTATGGGTAAGTTCTGCATCTAGCCAGTAGCCAAAATATTTAACACCTCCTTTCATTACAGCCTCAGATGTTTCTAGACGTTCTAGCACAGCATATGCCAGGAGTAACCAAAAGTGAAGACGATGTCCTCTTTTACCTAAGGAAAAACTCATTACAGAGATCTGGGAAAGTCAAATGTAAAGAGCAACCCTGAAGTGTTATAACAAAGGCTACAATAATACAGAGGATGGAAAGTGTTCTTATAGAGGGATGGTGTGAATCATTCCATAATACTTCCATAATAATACATTCCATAATACATTCCATAATAATAGACAATGAGACACCAGCAAATTACAGTGATGTCTTTTAGAAATGAGATTGCAGCATGTAAAACCCCATTGTGTAAATAAAATAATAGAACAAAAAAAGTCTGTGCATCGCTACAATCTGGTCACAAAGTCGGCAAAACCATGACAACAAAAGTGCTTAATAGTTGGTCTGATTAAAGAATTTTCCAAATTCTTGTATGAACTGTTCCCTGGTACCTGCCCACGCTGTAACAATGATTCACTGTAATACAGATGTTAAGGAGAAAGCCTCTTTGTAGACTGTTTGTACTGGAAGTGATTGAGGTAGAGCCAAGAGGACACCTACAGCCAAACCTTTGAGCTGTTGTGTAGTCCTTGAGGTTTCCTGAAAAACTCACTCCTTTTTTCTAGTCTCAAAGTTCAATCACACATCTTAACTAAATCCTGGAGAAACTGAGACTTGCACTAGTTTAGTCAGTTGGTCACTAGATATCTATGGAACATCAGCAAGGTGCTATGCATTCCAAATGGGAATCCCATTGATCCACATGGTCAAGGGCTTGAATTTGCAATACACTATATATTCACCCTGTATAGAGTCCTTATTGTTAGTGGTTGATCTAAAATAGGATGAGGCTTCTAAGAAACCTCTCAGCCTGACAATGATATTTTTAGTTTGTAAGTATATTCCAGATAGAGAAATCATTTGGATGTGTGGGTATGCAGTAGTTGAATGTGCATCATTATGGAAATTTACCAGTCATGTTATCCTGTGTATATTGGATGTTTTACACTACAGTCTTCAGCAAATCACATTAAGAACATATTTATGTGCCATGGAAAGATTGAATGCTGATCAATTATATCAAGAACTGATGTCAGTAGAAGTGCTTAGAAAGTTGTATGAATACAGAAGTGTGCACAAAGCAAGTGGATTATAGATAATTCAGCCAACCTGTTAAGATGTCAGAGTTTACTGCTCATGTTTGGGCAGTGACACAGGTGCAACTCTCCATTCATTTTCTGTCTTCATGCTGCAGTAGTAGCCTAGCAGAAAAATTCAGTGCTGACCCATGGGCAGAGCTCCAGCTTCTTGGAGCTGTAGTATCTAAGACATAATATGCCTGATATTTTGAGGAACTGCAAGTGCTCATTTATCTAAAACAAAGCTGTACTTTCTTAGCAGTAAGGAGCTAGAATGAGCTTTAGATCCCTCATGCTTTGTTGCTTTATTTATTTTCTTTAATTTTTATTTATAGAAAGGAAACACTGACAAAAACCATAGGATAAGAGGGGTACAACTCCACACAGTTTCCACCACCAGAACTCCGTATCCCATATCCCATCCCCTCCCCTGATAGCTTTCCTATTCTTTATCCCTCTGGGAGTATGGACCCAGGGTCATTGTGGGGTGCATAAGGTGGCAGGTCTGGCTTCTGTAATTGCTTCCCCACTGAACATTGGCGTTGATAGGTTGATCCATATTCCCAGCCTGTCTCTCTCTTTCCCTGGTGTAGCAGGGCTCTGGGGAAGCAGGGCTCCAGGGCAAACTGGTGGAGTCGTCTGCCCAGGGAAATCCAGTTGGCATCACGGTAGCATCTGGAAGCTGGTGGCTGAAAAACAGTTAAAATATAAAGCAGAGCAAATTATTGACTAATCATGAACCTAAAGGCAAGAATATTGCAGGTGAAGATTTAAACATGGGCATTGACAGGTTGATCCATACTGCCAGCCTATCTCTCTCCCTAGTGGAGCAGTGCTCTGGGGAAGTGGGGCTCCAGGACATATTGATGGGGCCGTCTACCCAGGGAAGTCTGTCTGGAATCATATTAGCATCTGGAACATGGTGGCTGAAAGAAGAGTTAACATATAGAGCTAAACAAATTGTTGACTAATCATGAGCCTAAAGGCTGGAATACTACAGATGAAGATTTGGGGGGGTCTCCATTTTGTAGGTAGCTAGTAGGCCTATTTTCGTTTTATTACAAAGGGCCCATGACTATACTAGTTTTTTTTAATTTTTTCTTTTTTCCCCTGAGCCTGAAATCTGATATGCAGATGGATCCAAGTTATTGTCTGGAGAGATGATGTCATGGCTGGAAAAAGGGCTACAAAGCTGGATCAGGGAAGAGAGTAGCTCCCTAATGTGAGAAAGGGGTATAAATATTGTTGATTGTAAACCCCATGGATTCAATCTGATCTGGGGCCCATATTCAACTTAGGATCCTATGTGGGGTCTGCCAGCCCTGTTGCTTTATAATAACTTTTACTCATGTACCTCTTCTCCCTGACCTGATTCAGTGAAACTAGAGACAGTAAGTGGGAGAAGGCACCATATTTATGGAGTCTCTTCATTGTATTTACACTTCTAATACCTATACCAATAAGATAAATTCCCTAACTAGGTTAGTGTATGGCTTGTTTGGATGGTGTGTGTGTGTGTGTGTGTGTGTGTGTGTGTGTGTGTGTTAGTGTGTGTGTGTGTGTTAGTGCATGTGCGTGTGTGTGTGTGTTCCTCCTTTTCTGAAGATTTGATAAAACAGAAGTATTCTGTTTCGAGGAGACCTGATAATAATGAAGCAAAGCATTTGTATATCACAGCAGTACTATGATTGCAGACTGAAGAAATACTTTAATTTCTGGCATCTCTGGTTTGAGCATGAGACCTTATTTAAGCCAGTAATTAACCTTGTGGGCAGGTCAACAGAACTGTGATGGGTGGTTTTGCTTAGTGCTTTTCTTTGCTTTGGTCCTCGTTCTGATTTCCATCCACATCAAGGACAACACAGAACAGCATTTATTTTTCAGTTTAGAAGCTACTTTCATCCAGCTTTTCAGTGACACTCTTTTCCTCTTCTTACTGTGTCCTTTTATCAGCTCTCTTGCATTTATAGTATCACCTTTCTGGAACCTTTGGAATTTGGTGAATATGGAGATATTTGGTCATTAAGAGAGGGGCTTGCTTTTGATTGGTTTATCTTTCAATATTTCTACATACCATGGTCTGGTGAGGTGCACTAATCAGGAGCCTAAAGACAAGAATATAGCAGATGATATTTGGGGTATTCTTGTTGTAAGAAGCTAGGTAATCTATTTTAGATATATTCCAAGGTATGCATGACTTTACTGAGTTTTGCCTAAGCCAGATAGCTAATGCAGATGGGCTGAAAATGGTGTCAGATTTGGGAATAAGGCTAGAAGTCTGGATCAGAGCAGAACATAGCTCCCACATATGGAAAAAGTATACAAATACCATTAACTGTAAACCCCATAGATCTAACATAGGGCCCATGTCTATTCATATTTAGCACAGAAGCCTGTGTAACCTTTGCATCCCAGTCAATCTGAACAGAAGCCCTAACGTTCTGTTGGAGCAATTCAGCTCTATGTTGGCTTCAGACCCACTTACCTTCCTTTGGGAAGTTGGGGAGCACCTTTGCCCTGGCAGTTTCAGAGTGCACAAATGAAAATGACATGTAACTATTTCTTTTTCCTAATTTTTATTTTGCATGGGCATTAGACTTCTCTGAGATCCTAGCTAGCTCTTATGTGATCAGCTCCCTCAGGTTCCAAAGCAGGTGAGGAGGTCCCTGGCCCAAGTGCCTAGTGTTCCCTGTTACCACCGTGCCTGTAAAGAAATACCATAAAGATGAGATTCAATGAATTTGTAGTAGAGATTCTTCATTAGTAGATATTTTTAAATACCTTTACCATCATTGCTTTTTGCCCTTGATTCTGCTAATCTCCCTACTAATAGCCATGCAAATAGATTTCATTTGGTTGATTTCCTACCAAAAAGCCATATTCCCTATTGTTTGGGTTAGCATTTTCTGTCAGAAGATTTGGCAAAGTATGTTTTAATGTTGTATGTAGAACCATCTATTATAGTGGATCTTTATACCTATGATCAGCCCTCTACTTTGGAGCTGGAACTATCTGCCATTTTTGCCAGAATGAACTTGACAATGAGAGCTTGATAATGAGAATTGGTTGGAAGATTAGTGTGCTACCTATAGTCTGATACAAGGGTGCCCAGGCAGTGGCACACTGGGTTAAGCAAACATAATACAAAAGCTTGCTGAATGAAGATAGGCAATTATTCAGTTATTTTTATTTTTACTTTGCTTTAGCTACCTGTGCTTAATTGAGGATTTGTTATCTTATTCTTCCTAGAACAATTATTACACATCATTGAATGGTGATAAAACATTAGAAAGACTTTACAAATCTATATTCTAGGTTTATCTGTATCTAACTAACTAATGATTAAGTGTGGATGTCATCCACACAATTAGTCATTATTTTACTATTATACAGTTTTCATAGCTAGGATTATGTAGACTTTATCAAATCTAAAATTAAGTAATCTTAGCCTAAGACATCAGTGTCATTTGTATAGAGGTAAATCATATTATCATATCTCTCTCTCATTCTGAAATATGTTATGAATGTAAGGTATGAACCCAGTGATTTACTTAATAAACCACACCTTTTAAATCCTATATTTCCTTAACTTAAAGATTCTCAAACTTCATCTGGTGTTTTCTGAAAATAGGACCCATTGTGATAAAGCCTGGAAAGTTTTCTTCAGCAAGTTGCTTATTTCTGGCACATTTGTTAATTACTTCACAAATTGTTCATCCTGTTCCTATTTCACTTCTATATGCACAATAACACTTCCCTTTTTGTCTGAACATTACCAGCATTTAATTTCTTAATGAAGCAGTGAGTATTTCATCGGTTATAAAATAGCATATGTGTTCATCCAGCCAAGTGGATACACTGCATTGTTGAACATTTATTTGATTAGAGTAATGTCAGTGTCAACTGGTAGAACTTTTGCATAAGTAATGTATTTTCAAAATTAAGAATGGTTTTGTTTTTCGCCGGAGTAGATAGCATAATGGTTATGCAAAGAGACTCTCATGCCTAAGATTCCAAAGTCCCAGGTTTAATCCCCTGCACCACCATAAGCCAAAACTAAGCAATGATCTGGTAAAAAAAAAAAAAAAAAAAGTTTTGTTTCTAAAAACCAACAGCAAGATGTTAAGATAAACCAGAATGTTTCTTTTTAATTAGCCATTTATCTATATGCATTAGTAGTAGAGGACTTGTGTCTCTTTTTCTACAAGATTTTCTTAAACCTTTACACCCTGTTATTGCTACCAACTCAATCTGCCATCATTTCATCATGAGCCAGTGTTTTTTCTTCAATATAATGAGGGAACTCACCATTGTGAAGTCACAGACAGAGCTACTATGCCAACATCCAGTATGAGTCAGAACTTCATGGGTTATGCTTGATTGGATATGATTTCCTTATACAGGTGGACTCCAGTTGGTGAGGCTTTAGTTTGTGTCTTGCCAAATAAACTAGCTTGTAATCACATTAAGTGAGATAAGCCAGAAGGAGAAAGAACTTAAGAAACAAGAACACAAAGGGGAAACAAAAGATAAAACTTGGACTGATTTGATATATTGCACCCAAACAGGACTCTAGGCAAGGAGGAGAGGGAACAGAGATGAGGGGAAGGGAATAGGTCACTTTCAGGTCCTGATAACATAATGATGGAAAAGGAACTAATTTGTGGGTCAGTGTTTTGCAGACACCTATCATTGTGAGATGAGAAATTGTACCCATGTATCAACAACTGTACTATAAAGCATTAACCTCCAAATTAAAAAAAATAAAAAGTTTCCATTCTAAGTTTACCTTTCTCTAAAGATTTCAAAGGTAGAAGTATAGAGACAACCTGGTGCAATAACATTAAAATACATAATACTTTTAATTAGGGTGGTTCTTTTGTAGCCCAGCTGCCTACATTTTGTGCCACAGTTTGTAAACTTGGCATGTAGTCAAGAAAATCAACCATACTTGCATTACCATTTTGTACTGATGAATTAAATGCAAAGTTAAAATAAATATATTTTATAGCAACCAATAAAACTAAAGGTAGCATGAAATTCATCATTTTGTCTTATAAACAAAATGTGTTATTTTGTTGTTGTCTACAGTCACACTGAAAAGATTCTTGATCTCATAGGTAGGTGTGTGTGTATATGTCTTTATATGTTAACAATGGTAAAGAAACATGTAAGTGAAGATACATGAACTTCTCTGTTGTTGTTTCATGAGTCTCTTCTGCAGAATTCCAGAGTCACTGTCTCAGATATGATCTTGTGGCTAATTCATATAGTTCCCAACAGTCTTAGAAAGTTTGTCTTGCCGACCTTACCAGCTCTTGGAACCTGGCTGCTTCAAAGCCCTTCCACACTAGGGAAAGATAGAAACAGGTTAAGGGTATGGATCAACCTGCAAATGCAGAGAAGTGATCACAGAAGCCAGAACTCCCACCTTGTGAACCACAAAAACAAGTTTGATCCATACTCCCAGTGGGGGAGAAATCATAGGGAGATGACCAGAAGGCGCTGACCTCCAAGTCCATCGGGAACCATAGAGAAAGGAGGAAAAAGGGAGGGACCTTTGGATGTAATAATAGGTGTATGTGTGACTTGGAAAAGAAGAGAAGATGGGACAGAGAAAAAGAGAGAAGAGAGAGAGGGAGAGGGAGGGGGAGGGGGAGGGATAGGGACAGGGACAGGCAGAGAGAGGCTAAATACCAATATTTACAGATGGTTTTAGAAATAATAGTTGACCCATATCTGCAACCTCTGGAGAACCACTGTAACTTACAATGGAGGGTTTTGTGGGAATGGTGCATAGTTGTACCCCTGTTATCTTGTGATCATATAAATCAATATTAAATCACAAAGAAAAAAAAGAAAGTTTGTCTTGCTGTTGTGATAATTGACAATGCCCCCCCAAGGGAGTTATATACCTTTACTGGTCATCCCAATTAATTTAGAGGGTATCTAGCCAGTTTTGTTTGTTGCCTTTCCTTATGGTCTCTAAAAGAAACCCCTTTACCAACTCCCCTTTAATCCCTGCTTTTAGTTATTTTTTAATACCTTATAGTTCACTTTCCCTTCAGATGAGACTTACTGAATGCAAATGAGGTAGGATTTCTATTTTTTTCCTCTCCTGTTTATTTCTTCTATAACTATTCCCTTCTCTTATGAATTTCTCATAGAACAATTCCTTGATTTCACGTTTTTATTTAGCAAAATTCCCCAGATAGACACTAGAGTACACGTCCTTAATACTATACTCTTTTTGGGCTTCATTAAATCACTTTTAAATTCACAGATTAAAGGATTATTGGATAAACATCACACTGTATCCCCCTGATGTTTCAAATTTATAACAGCCTGTGGAAGCACCACAGAACCTCATTTTGTGCTTTCAGAACACAAAGTATGTAACAATTTCTCTCACCTCTTTTATTCTCTAGATGTTTCTTGTATGTAAACCTTCTCTCCCAAATTATAATGCAAACTATGCCCAAATTATAATGCAAACTATAAGTCATTTGTAAGTAGGAACTGCCTTCTGTTTTTGTTTCCTACCATACCTAAGTACCCAGAAGGTACTCTGCTAAAATTTAGTAAAGATGATAGGAGAATTTTTTTGCCAAAGATAGAAAAGTGAACAATTTCTCCGTTATGCATAATAATTGAGGACTGAATCTAGAATGAAACAGCTTGGTGTAAGGAGTCACTTAGAGATGGGAATATGGAAAGTGTGTGTCTCCTTACGTGCATGAGTGTATTCCTCTCCCTAAAGGAGGCTCTTATACATCGTCTTTGTCCTTTTTTCAAAATATTGATGAAAAAAATGCTTCTTGACTAACCATGCCTTTTTTTTCTTCTAAAAAAAACACTGGTTTTACAAACACTAATTTCACAGTTGTACTGGGAGTCACAACATAGGCACACTGAACTAGAAATCTATTCATTTAACGTCTACAGGCTATATTCAAGTGAGCAGATGAACTTGGGCAGCTCCTCTCCTCTGACAGGATCTCAGTTACTTCAGATATTAACCTAGGCTATTACATTTAATTCCTACAGCCCCAAGAATCTGTTTCACACGGAATAAAATCCTCAATTTTGCTGAGTGTGAATTTTTTGACAAATGTGCTTTATTTTTAAACATTTATTTATTTATTTATAAAATGGAAATATTAGCAAGACCATAGGATAAGAGGAATAAGACACAATTCCCACCACCAGAAATCCTTATATCATCACCTCCCTTGAAAGTTTTCCTAATCTTTATCCCTATGGGAGTATGGACCCATTATGGGTCATTACAGGGTACAGAAAGTGGAAGGTCTGGCTTCTGTAATTGCTTCTCCACTGAATATGGGTGTTGGCAGGTCGATCCATACTCCCACCCTGTTTCTCTCTTTCCCTACTGGGGCAGGATTCTGGGGAGGCAGGGTTCCAGGACACATTGGTAGGATCCTCTGCCCAGAGAAATCAGGCTGGCATCATGGTAGCATCTGGAACCTGGTGACTGAAAAAGAGTTAAGATATAAAGCAGAACAAATTGTTGACTAATCATGAACCTAAAGGCAATAATATTGCATATGAAGCTTGTGAAAATTTTAATAAAATTCACAGTAGAGTGGGGTTGAGCAGAGAGCAGTTGTAATCAGTGTCCTTTTGCACTGGTTGGCCAAGGAGTGAGTTATCTTTGAAATGCTTGATTTGTACCTGGGGAAAAGAATGATTATTCATAATTCAGGATGAGAACGGTAGACATGAGCTTCTAATGATTCTTTCGAGATGTTATTTTATTTTCCTCTGCCTTTAATTATCTGCTTTATTTTTATAAAAGTAATATTAGGATACCACTGGGGTTATAATTGGATCTGACCAGCAAGGGATAACTATTCCTTGCCTAATTACCTCCATTTAATGGTCTTTCTCTCTATTCCACTGAACTACAGAAAATGTCACATTTCCATGGCCTGTGACTCATATAATACATGAATGTGTGAACAGTATCAAAATAGAGCAGTTTGCTGCATATAAAAGGAGGTGGACAGCTTTTGAAAATGCTAAGGTACATAACTAGATATTGCTAAACTGAGCATTTTCTCATTTGGACTTAGAAATAGGCACTTAGTTATTATTATGTACTCTAATGAGGGCTTACTTGCTTAGTCTATATTCTTCTCCCACTGGTAATGGCCAGGAAGCAAATGAAGTAGTCTTAAAGCTCAAATCTCATTATCCTCTTGCAACAACAGAAAATACATGATTTCCTACCTCAGTTAATATTAGGTTTTTCTTTGTGCCGGTTTGTTTAATTTCCCCCATAGTGCAGTCTTCCAAACATTTGTTATTTTTCTTTTCATGCAATTTGAATTAATGTGGATAATTGTGGTAGTTAAAGGCTTTACTCTCTCAGATGGTAATTATCCATTCTATAGTTTCATTCCAGACTCAGTGAAACAGTACTAGGAATGTTGATATTTATCAGAAGAGATCTCTGGGCATAACTAAATGTGCAAGATTTTAGTAAATGTATAATTATAGGTCAAATCAAGACATGTATACCCCAGATGTTACCTATGTCACATATCATGTAAACAACTTTTATTGGTGTTATTCCAGGTTCCATTTGGGATTACTCAAAATTAATCCCAGGGAGTTCTGTCCTGTTCCCTCACAAATGAACCAGGGAGAAAACTGTTTCATAGTTGTTCATCTTCTTTCCTTGATCTCCAAATGGCTGTGAAATTGAAGATAACTGTTAGGGGACATGGATTCTGTCATAGAATTTCTGGCTATGCTTAAATGATTTTAGTTTAGAGAAACATAGTAAGAATAATGTTCTTAGCATTTTCCTTTGAAAATAGTTTTGGAAGTCGAGAGCTATATTATCTTACCAGGACCTGTGAAGATTCTGAGTACATTTAAAGTATAGTACATTGTCTAGGGATTTCAAGTTGTAGATGCGCATTGTTGACGTGTTTCTTTTTTCCCTGAATAGCTCATCTCAATGATACAGCCTTTGGGGCACTGTAAATATTCTAAAGCATTGATGCATGGACTTTTCTCTCTTATAGTATATCTATAGTAATGCAGAAGAAGGACTTACAGAGGTTGTCACAGACTTCTTTTAAAATATTCATTCTTAGGAGAGGAGAAAAGAGAGTAGAGGGGAGGGATGATAGAAGAGGGGGGGGAGATGCTCTGGCAGTACCAGGGATTTAGCCTGTAACATCAGGGTCTCAGGCATAAAGGCCCTGTGCTCTGTCATACTGAGCTATCTCCCTAGCCCATAAAGCTTTATGTTCACTATTTATAAAGTCACAGAAATTGGGGGGAATAGGAGGACCGTATTGAGACCTGGTACCAACATCTTAAGCATCTATAACCTCCATTATCATTTGCCACTTGCGTGACCATGGGCACATTATCTTACATTTCAAAACTTCAGATTCTTGATCTAAAAAAATGGTGCATTACTTATTTCTGAGTTTCAATAAGATAACTTATGATACATGTAGGCACTCAAAAAAAAAAAAAAACAACTTTGTTTCCCCATTACTCTGATTGAAGGAGCATTGAGCTATGGCAGACTTCCTTGTAGCAAAAGTTTCAGAAATAGTTCTTGAAACTCATGCAATTGTACAGTCTAAAATTTAATTTTAGCTTCAATTTTGTGGCTTATGGAAAGCAATAATTTTTTTTAGATTTTTTTTTTTTTTTTTTTTAGGAAACATGAAAGAAAACATCTCTGGTGGAAATTTTTGTTATCCTGTTTTACTTGATTGAGTGTGTTTCTTGGTCCATTATAGAAAGCAAACTCTTCCAAGTTAAATGAAGTGAGGAATATCAACGGAAAAAAAAAAAAACAAGAAAACACGACACTCATGCAAGTTCATGTTATATGAGCCTGGGATCATTTTAGAGCCAAAATTTTATTTTTATATTTTTGGTATTTATTTTCATTAGCAATTTATTATTGATTAACAAAATTCTAAGATAATAATGGTATTCCCACCACCAGAGTTCTATATCCCCATTCCCTCCATTGAAAACTGCAGTAATTGTCCTAGGGTCACAGATATGGTCTCTCTCCCTCTCCCTCTCCCTCTCCCTCTCCCTCTCCCTCTCCCTCTCCCTCTCCCTCTCCCTCTCCCTCCCCCTCCCCTCCCCCTTCTTCTCCCTCTCCCTCTCTCTTCTTCTCCCTCTCCCTCTCCCTCTCCCTCTCCCTTTCTCTCTCCCTCTCCCTCTCCCTCTCTCTTCTTCTCCCTCTCCCTCTCCCTCTCCCTCTCCCTTTCTCTCTCCCTCTCCCTCTCCCTTTCTCTCTCCCTCTCCCTCTCCCTTTCTCTCTCCCTCTCCCTCTCTGTCTATCTCTATCTCTTTCTCTCTCTCTCTATCTACCCCCCCATTTTTTGCCTATTGTTTCCTATGGTCCTGCCTTCACTTCCTAAGTCACACCTACACCTATTAGTACTTCCAAGTATCCTTCTTTTCTTCTTCCTCTCTCTCAGATAAAAAGTAGCCAGATTTCTCTGCCCCTCCTCCCATGTTTGTTTCCTTTTCATTGATGGTATAAAAACAAGATTCCTGGTGACAAACACTTCAGGTCCTGGTGGAAAGGAGATTCAGAGCCTTCTGGCTATCTTCCCTTATCACTTACCCCATTTGGGAGTAAGAACCAGATTTTATTTTTGTGGGGCATAAGGTGGGAGTTCTGGCTTCTGTAATTGCTTATCTTCTGGTCATGGATGTTGGCAGGCTGATGAATACTCTCAGCCTGTTTCTTTCTTTCCTTAGTGGGGTAGGACCCATGACATTCCATGGTTCACATATCTTGGACAAAAGTGTATGGCCATAGGCTCTGCTAAATAGGACATGATGATGATATGTCTTAGTTTTTTTCTTTCCAACTCTATTAACACATCTAAGCTTCATGTGAATGTCCTGTGCTATGTATCTTAAAGAAGCTAGGAGAGCCTGAAAAATACTAACAGAAAAGTAGTCGTGTTTCAATTTATAATTTTATTTATCTATTTCAAGGGACAGTTTATTTATAATACTACCTTTTGTTTTGAAAATATCATCTAGTAGTTCAACCCCATGCCTGTTATTTGCTTTTGTAGATATGTCTGTTCTATTGGTGCATGACTCTAAACAGGTGGTACATGACATAGTGAAATATGGAAAGTTCTCTGGGAACAGATCAACTATTCTGGAGGTAAATCTACATCTAGATTTGAAGGAAGAGCTCCCTTTAAATGTTAACCATGTTCCCAAGCTTTTTCATTTCTGATTGGTGATTTATGGGGAAGAGCTCATACTTTTTGAATTCCTTGTAGGGAAATCATGCCAGTCTCCATAAAGACTGTATATTCAAATTAGAATAATTTATTATTTGTCCTTTATAGCTTACCTTTTTTTATAGCACAGGAATCTGAGAGCTCACAGCTGGATTTCTGGATTAAGTGAGACATAATAGTGAAGCTAGCATGTGTTTGTGGGAAGAAATAATCACTAGTTCCTATGAGCTTGTCAATATTTCCATTTTATAAATAATATTTTTTACAAAATGAAATAATCACTAACCCTTTAATTAGGTTTTCCAAGTTCATTAGTCCCTGACACATTTTAACACAGTGTAAGACATAGAATGGTCATATCATCCTGATGTATACATAATTCCAGTTCACCCTGTTTTCTATTCATTCAAAACAAGTACTTATTGTCTAGAGCAAACTCCTTAGTCAGTGATTCCCTAGGAACTGGCATTGCTTTTTCTCATTTCATAGGAGCCTGAATTACCCAAATGCAAAGTTTGAGAGGGAACAACTACAGCAACAAAACCTTTAGGAGCAGGAGGCTCAGGTCCCATCTCTTGGCTATTCCTTCCTGTAAAAGAGGCCTGCACCTCAAAACATGTAAAATGCTTATTACCACATGGTACAGTCATATGAGATTCTTATTTTAGTGATGTTGTCAGAGTTTCTACAATTAGTTGTATTGTATTAGTTTTATAACAGGCAGAAAAGAAGGACCAAGGAAATTGCTCATCTGGCATGGTACCTGCTGTGCTGTGTTTACTATCCAGGTTCAAGCTCCAGGCCCAGTCCCAACTACACTGGGGGGTGGAGAGTGGTTGGGTTTGGTGCTATGGGGCCTCTCCCTCTTTCTTTCTGAAACTTTGACTGAGACTGGCAGTGTCCTAGCAATGACCAAATAAACATCAAAAAAGTAAAACAATAAACCCTTTAGACACTGTCTAACTGACCTCAGTTATCCACTACACTTTTTCTTATATGTGTTCTTTTAATATGTGAAGTTGCTGCTGTAATACATAATAGATAATTAGAATTGTCTCAGAGTAGGAAAAGTGAGTAAAATAATAAATGACAACATAGTAAATGTCGAAATCATAAGAATTTTTCTTTCACAGAATTTTTATTACATGTGCTATGCAATGTAGAGCGACAAACATGACACTTGACTGTTAGGATATCTCAAGAAGTGCCTAACAAAATCATGTATAATACAGACCTAGGACATGGATGTCATTACCTTTCCCTTTGAGATGGGTAGCTTGTATTTCTTGAGTTAGGTGACCAGGAATTTTGAAAAAAATATTCTGAATATGTTAGACATTTCAGTTTACAATATTTGACCTCATACAGTGTCTTTTTTTGCTTCACAGTGGAAAATGTGTACGAGTAGAGTATGCATACAATTAGCAAAGTCATCATAACAGAAGTCAGCAAGTAGTCCATTGTTCATTGTTAATGTACATACCAAATATACACCTGCACACGTTCTTTTTTTAATTCTTTATTGGAGGATTAATGGTTTATAGTCAACAGTGAAATAGAATAGTTTGTATATGCATAACATCTCCACATAGCAATGCAACCTCCACTAGGTCTTCCTCTGCCATCATGATCCAGGACCTGAACACTCTCCCCTACCCCAGAGTCTTTTAATTTGGTGCAATACACCGACTCTAGTCCAAGTTCTGCTTAGTGTTTTCCCTTCTGATCGTCTTTCTCAACTTCTGTCTATAAGTGAGGTCATATTTCTCTTTCTGACTTTTCTCACTTAACATGATTCCATCAGGCTTCACTCAAGATGGGGTAAGGGAGGTGAATACACCATTTTTAATAGCTGGGTAGTATAGTATTCCATTGTGTGTATAGACCACAACTTGCTCAGCCACTCATATGTTGTTGGACACCCGGGTTGCTTCCAGGTTTTGGCTATTACAAATTGTGCTGCTATGAACATAGGTATACACAAATCTTTTTGGATGGGTGTGTTGGGTTCCTTAGAATATATATCCCCAGGAGAGGAATTGCAGGGTCATAGTGTAGGTCCACTTCTAGCCTTCAGACTGCTCTCCACAGGGGTTGGACTCCTGCACACTTTCAGTTTATGATCATTAGTGGGCTTTCAGAGCTGCCCAGTGAATGCTGGCTTGGCCTTATTTTCTTTTCTATAACATGAGCATATAGAACTATATACGGACAAGTCAATAGATTCAAATATTTTCACTCCTATAAAACATAGTGACTGATACAGAGTGAGTTCTCTTTTTTAATTAATTTTACTATTTAAAGATGTATTTTAAATGAGTGAGAGGAGGAACAAAGAGGGAAAAGGAGGAAGAAGAGGAGCAGAAGGAAACCAGAGCATCACTCTGGCACAAGCAGTGCCTGGGATCAAGCTCTGGACCTCATGACTGAGAGTCCAGCATTTTATTCACTGCACCACCTCTAGAGTAAGTTCTTAATTTGTCATACTCTTCATTCCTTCCTTTTGTCTCATTGCTTCTCCTTATTAGTGTTATTAGAATTTCCCTCCTTGAATTACATTCTAGTCTAGTGGATAATGTCATACCTTCACTCACTTCAACTCCTGAATGCATCCTCCTCTTCTTCAGGCTAAGATTTTTCACAGAGAAAATTGAACAAAATTGTCTTGTACTTCTACCACCATATCTACTTATCTACTTACATCTGTGTCTATCTACCCTGCCATTTTCTCTGCCATTAAGGATCCCATTTTCTTGTTCCTACAGAAGGCCAGCCTTAGAATTTTTCCATACAATCAGTGCCACATTTCTTAGTCAAGCTTACCACACAAGGTCCTATTCCCTTTCTCTCTGGTGTCATCAGATTCCCCTCTCTAAATAATAGTTCCCTTAAGTAAATAAATAAGCTTTTATTTTCCCATTAAAGTAAGCTGGATATCCCTTTAGTAAACATCTCACTAGCTCTCAGTCCATTGATTAGTTTCCCATGCAGTAAGCACACTTCAAAGAATTATAAAGATAGGGTTTTTTGCCTCAGCTCTTCCCATCCTCTCTCAAATGTATTGCAATCAGCCCCTGCTTATGTCCTACCTCCATTAGTCTACCTCATTGCTCTTCTCCAAGTCACCAACCATCCATGTATTTCCAAATTGAGTAACTAGTTGTTAGTCTTCTTCTTACTTTACCTAATAGTAATGGTTGACACAGTTCACTCCTTCCTCCTGAAAACACTCTGGTCTTGACTTCTTGACTGTCACATATTCTTTCTTGAATTTTCTCACCTCATTGGTCAATCTTTCTTTTACCTTAGCTGATTCTTTCCTATCCTCCCACTTTCAGACTTTATTCTTTACTTTTGTCTACATTAACCCTTTTTTGTCACCCTGCTATGATGTCAAATACTGTGTGTACATGGGTGACTCCAAATTCTTCAGCATGAACCTCTTACAAAAAATTCAGAATCAGATTTCTAATTGCTTCCTTTAACCCCTCTTTCCATTTGGATTCCTGATTAACAACATTTAATGTAAATCTTGATCTCCTTTCCCCATAGTTATTCTATCCATAGCCTTCTCTATCTTAGTAAATTGCAGTCCCATCCTCCCAATTACTTAGGCCGACATCTTTGGAATTGCCTTGCTTCGTTTCCCTTTCTAGAATCTCCCCCACCCGGTGCATCAGCAAACCTGGGCTTTTCTTTGGGACAGTAGAGAACCAAATTAGCTCCATTTCTGCCTGTTAACCACCACCCACCCACACCCCAACACACACACACACACACACACACACACACACACACACACACACACACACACACTATAGTAATAACCTCCAAGTTAGTGCATTTTCATGCATCCTTATGCTTCTCCACTCTGATTCCCACTTATTCATCCTACTTAAAAGTAAAACAGATCATATAATGACTCCTCTGTCCAGACTGGTTCAATATCTTACTCAGAGTACATTCTAAAGTCTGTTGTAAAGACTTAAAGGTCCTCAGTGAAGTTGTCCTGCAGCTGTCTGTCTGATGCACTCCAATTGCGGTGCTTACTGTCTACTTACTCTCCACTCACTATGCTCCAGTCCTTCTGGCTTTCATGCTCTTTCTCACACAATGACAAGCACTCACTCCTGTCTGAGATCCTTTTTTAAATTTTTATTTATAAAATGGAAATATTGACAAGACCATAGAATAAGAGGAGCACAACTCCACAAAATTCCCACCACCAGACCTCCATATCCAATCCCCTCCCCTGATAGCTTTTCCATTCTTTATCCCTCTGGGAGCATGGACCCAGGATCATTATGGGATGCAGAAAGTGGAAGGCCTGGCTTCTGTAATTGCTTCCCTGCTGAACATTGGCATTGACAGGTCGATCCATACTCCCAGCCTGTCTCTCTCTTTTCCTAGTGAAGTAGGGCTCTGGGGAGGCAGGGCTCCAGAACACATTGGTGGGGTCATCTGCCCAAAGAAGTCTGGTTAGCATCTTGGAGAGCATCTGGAACCTGGTGGCTGAAAAAAAGTTAAGATATAAAGCAGAACAAATTGTTGATTAATCATGAACCTAAAGGTTGGAATATTGCAGATGAAGATTTGAGGTCTCCATTTTGGAAAAAGCTAGTTGGTCTATTTTAGGTATATTCCAAGGGGCCCATGACCCTACTGGTTTTTGCCTGCGCCTGACATCTAATATACAGGTGACCTAAGTTATTGTCTGGGGGCATGATGTCCTTTGTGCTGTTTCCTCCTGCCCAAGAGATCCCCACTACTTACTCTCTTAACATTGAGGTTGCTGTGGAAATCGCCTTATCAAGAGGCCTTTCCTGAACTAATTTCAAATAGCACCTTTAGTCAGGGGACATAGCTCAGCATTGGTAGAGCATAGGACTTGTATGCCTGTGCCCCCAGTTTTTATCTGCTGCATCATATATGCCACAAACAACTGTTAAATGGAGTAGTACTCTTCCCTTTCTTTTTCTCATAAAATAAAAATTAAATAATGAAAAATAAATATGATAGCACTTTGTGCCCTCATTCTCCATCTCTCATTGTCCATTAGTCATGTGTCCACTATTTATAAGCACCTATATTATGTCAAGTCAGGATGACTATATTGAATACAGACTTGCTAAACAAAATGTTTAAATTTGTATTGTTTCTGTCCATATACTAGAGTGCAGATGACTTACAGGCAGGGTTTTTGTTTTGTTCACTGTTTCTGTTGAATGAATGAATGAATGAATGAATGAATGAATGAATGAATATGTATATATTTATGTATTATCTCCCTCTACTAGAATGTCAGCTCCTAGAGGGCAGGGCCTCTGTTTTTATTCAGTAATCTACCCTGATATCTTAAATATAACATTGGCTGAATACTTGTGTTTTAATATTTATTTCATTGAACTGTATTAGTTCTTTCACCGAGACCACTTTCAAAAGTGATGCTTATGTTCAAAACAGTGTGCTAGATAAATATCGAATGCAGAATAAGAAAAAATGCATTGGTAAACAATGACTGTAAGTTTAATTATCCTATTCCTTAATGTGGGAGTGCTGATTTCAAAGCTTGGTAAATATAAACATGAAAACCATAGGTTTCGCATGCTAAGAGTCTTGAACTATATGAAGCAAAGGAATTATTCACCCCAAATTAGATTGAACCCCTAAAGTCGAGCCAGTGAGTCTTTTCTCCCTTCTTTAAAGTTGCTGTTTGGTAGCTCTATAATTATTTTAAGTATACATCACTAGAATTCCTGTAATGAATTTTAACGTCTTTTAAATATAATCTATGTCAATGTAGACTAAGGAATTACAGAAATGATTCTAGAAAGTATAGTCTTTATGCTGATATAAATTAATAATAGAAATGATTACTATGCTGATGGTAGTGGTGATGTGTTTATACGCCACAGCAAAAGAACAGCTTGGGGACTTCTTGTCTGATTCACATTCACATCATCCCACTGAGTACCAAAAATTATGAACTGGCTCAGTCTTGTAAAGTATTTTTTTTAAAAAAGCTGCAGTTACACCTATATTTTCAAACAACTCAAACTATGCTAATGGCTTTTCAAGTAAGGTTCTTAAAATGACTTGATGGAAGGAAAGGATGTCTAATTAATGTCTCAGTTGTTTCCATGTAACATAAAGTTGTTTGAGAACTCTAGAAAAGTTGATTGACAAATACTTTTCCATTCCCAGTCATGATTTTCTACTAAAACAAAATGGAGTATAACATAACTCAAGTTTATCATGCAGAGGAGAGTTCTGTGTCTGTCTCTATGTATATATTCAGATCTATGTACAAAAGTGTGAAATTTTTTCATGCGCTTTTTTCACTTACATATTGTGCACATGTTTCTGTGTCAATAAATACACACCCACAGTATCATTGTTAACAGATAAGTAATATTCTAGGATTTGCTTATCCAGTCCACTGTTGATGATCGCTTAGATTGTTTCCTATTTGTTGCTGTTATAAAACAATCTTGTAAAGATCTAGATGCTTGCATTTGGTTTTCACTTTATCTATAAGCATTTTTTAAGGCTGTTCTTGAGTGTCATTATTTTTGTATTCTTATGTATAAATGGACCACTAAAATATGTTTCTTTTCCTATTCTGCTTTTTAAATTGTTAAGATAAAAGTAGTTAAATCTGAGTAAATGAGTTTTTTACTTTTTGCTTTGCCCCAGAGCTCTCAAAGTTTATTCAGGGGTGACCAAAAGATCTTAGCAGATAGAGCTATTGAAGTAGAAGATCAATGTGTTCAACATTTTCACTTAAATATACCAATCCTATATTTCTTGACATTTGTGTTATATTTGATGTTGAAAATAAAAACTTAGGAATACGCTATAATCTGCATCCATGCATATTCAGGTCTGAAAATGAAAGAAGAATATGACAGGTTTGCATGTAGCAACTTCCCACCCACACACATTTCTTTCCTTTCTGATTCTGACACTTCAGCCTTTGAAACAGTTCCCATGAGCAATACTGAAGAGTCAGATGATTTAGAACTAAAGGGGAAAAAAAAAAAAACACCAAGATCTTCTACTGCTTGTATATAGCACCTGGTAACCTCTTTGAAGAAGTGCTGAAAGGTACATCATGCTGTTATTTGTTATGCACAGGAGAAATCCTACAGATATTTTTGGGAGAAGCAGAAGGGGAGATCTAGAGATAGCAGGAACAGCATGGGGCCTGGGTGAGGCAGGTAGCCCCAGTCTCCATTTCCAAAATATTTTTGTCAACTTATATGAAAGCTGCATGTCACTTTCATGCCAAAGTATCAGTTTTCTTTTTCAGTTTTTAAAAGTTAGTTAAGACAAGGGGAAAAAAAGAGAGAGATTTTTTTTTTAAATCTAGATCTAGCAGCAAGTGAAGGAAGGGGCTATTGGTAATTTTCTGAAGCAGATTGGATCCTTTCCAGAACAAGATTATAACATATAGAGCCAGGTCAAGCAGGTGGGCACATATTCAACTCCTAGGTACCTGAAATTCAAGGCAATTGTTTAAAGACTTGTTTTCTTCCAGGGTTATCCCTGGGGTTTGCTGCTGGCACTACAAATCCACTGCTTCTGTTGGCCTTTTATTTTTATTTTTTCCTTTTTATTTGATAGGATAATAGGGCAGAGAGATTGAGAGAGTAGGGAGTGATAGAGAGGGAGAGAGAAAGATTAGACACTTGCAGACCTGTTTCACCACTTTGGAGGTATCCCTGCTGCAAGTGGGGAGCAGAGGCTCAAACCCGGGTCCCTGTGCATCGTACTATATGTGCATAGTACTATATGTGCATTGTACTGTATGCACTTAGCTGGGTGTGCCACCACCTACTCTCCTCACTCTAAGAATTTTTCAAACTTTATCAAAGGACATCAATATTTTAAGGGCCCTTTGAGAGCTAAGACTTCAGTTTTTCTTTTAATCATTTCTTTTCCCAGAGCTATATGATTAGATCCATCAATTATGCATATATATATATATATATACATTTATGTTTATATTTATATGGAGTCAAGTGGTAGAATAGTGGATTAAGTACATGTGGTGCGAAGTGCAAGGACCGGTGTAAGGATCCCGGTTTGAGCCCCCGCCTCCCCACCTGCAGAGGAGTCGCTTCACAGGTGGTGAAGCAGGTCTGCAAGTGTCTATCTTTCTCTCTCCCTCTGTCTTCCCCTCCTCTCTTCATTTCTCTCTGTCCTATCCAACAAGGACTGCAACAATAATAACTACAACAGTAAAACAATAAGAACAGCAAAAGAGAATAAATAAATAAATATTTTAAAAAACTTAAAAGAGAAATGTATATATTTACTATTCCTTGACCAGTAGCTTTTTTTTCCCCCAGTGCCTTACAGATGGATCCTTTCAGGACTCCTTACCATTCAAACTAGTCACCTTTGTCTTTCTCTATGTTAGCCAAGAGCCCACTTAGCTTTCTTCATTTTCTCGTGTCCTTTCAAATATCTCAGCCTTCCTCATTCTATTTGCTATCCTTACTCCTATCCTTATGCTCCTGTTACTAAATTCACTGAATAAATCCTGTTGTTCCAGTCAGTCCTTACATTCTTTCTTTCTACTCTATTGGACTCTGTTAATCACCCCTCTCTCATTCAGCTGAACTCTTTGCTTAATCAACAACACTTTATCTCTGTTCCACACTGTCATTATTTCCCTTTTGATTCACTCCTTTCCTTCGCCTTTTCCTAAGTATGGATGTTTTCCTTACACTTAAGCTTCCATACACAGGCTCAGTGCCTATCTGCTAGTCTGTTTGTGTTTTCTAGATTTAATTGTGTCTATTCCTTCAGCCACCATCTCTATGCAAACAACGAAATATGCATGGCCAACTAGGCTACTGCACATTTTCATTTGTCTATCACTAGTGGTACTTCCAATTCCAAATGACCAACAATAGAGTCAATGTCTCTGCCTCTAAAACAGGATGGAAAATTCTCCTTCTTATCCTGTGTGAACAGCCTGCTGATATTTGCAGCGATTAAGGTGGGCTCTACTAAACTTTGTGGAATTGAACACCACTTCAGTAGTTTTAAGGCTTGTGATTTGGAGTAAAGGAATTTGTTCTTTTGTCCTTTCATCCCCCCAACTATAAAGCCTGAATAACACTAGCATAACCCCTTTAGGTTCTTAAAAAGATTAAATGAGTTCAAGCCTGTTTCCCACTGCCGTGGAGGAAGCTCAGGTGGTACGGTGTCTCTCATTCTCTTTCTTTCTCTTTCTCTCCACCTGAAAAAAAAGACTTCAACCTGGAGTGGAGTTGTGAGACTCCAGTGATAACAAAGAAAAAAAAAGGATTAAATAAAAAAAAATACATGCATAACCTTAGCCACAATGGAGAATAAAGGAATATTCAATCTTGTTGTTTTCTGTTACAATCTGTTGTGAAATGCTGACTTCAAACCAATACACAACAACCTTTAACTCTTGGAAGACTATGAGGATATGATCATATATTTGTCGCAAGTTACTTCGTAAGACTGAGTTAAAATATTTATATAAAGTCAAAAATGGCAGTTAATCACAGGGTTCAAAGTGATCCATAAGAACACAGTCTACCCTCACCAACCAGTACTCATCACTGCACAGGACACTTCTAAGGGAAAGCAAGCCATCTGTTCCCCACATAAAATCTCAGCTGAAGAGTGAACACCTGGAGCACCATGTTGACACAGCTGCTGTTGGGAGACCCTGGTCTGCACTCTATCTGTATCCATTCTGAAGGGAGCGCAGGGCAGGGTTTCCCATACAGAGGGCACAGGCTACCACCGCATGGCAAAACGTGGCCAGGACTCCATTTCCAAGCCATTTCACCTGGACTCTACCCACCAGTCCAGTGCTTCCTGAGCATTCAGCTAAACTGATCATAAGGAGAAGTTCAGGCCTGATGAATCTCCTGAGTAGGTATTGAAAGGTTCCTTGTAACGATCTCATCCCTTTAGGTGGAGTCAGAATTTGAACTTTCTAATTGAGCCCCTCTTTCTTTCTCTCTCTCTCTCTTCTCTAAAATAGCATGGGTTTTGTACATATTTGTTTTCCGTTTATCAGTGTAGTGTGATTTCTTGGTCAAAAGTGTGAAATAGAAAAATGTATGCATAAAATATCCTCCTAATTCCAAAGACAGCCAATGTTAACATTTTATTCCTTATAGTAACACTCATCTATATGTATGAAATGAATATTATGTTTATATGACCACTCTAAAGATAGCATGCGGAGAACGTTTTCTCATTATCATGAGTATTCCCTCTTATATTTTACAGTGTTCTTCCACAGCATCATTGTAATGACTGAATAGTAACAGTCTATCTAGATTGTTTTCTGTTTCTTTGGTTTTACCTCTGTTAGAAAACTAAGTTCATGTTACCTCCATATCTATATAAAGGAACTTCAACCCTTGAAAATTTTCAGGAGACAAAATATTTAATAGTGATTTTTTAAATATTTTATTTATTTATTAATAGGAGAGAGAGAAAGAGAGAGAGAGAATGAGAGAATGAGAAAGAACCAGACATCACTCTGGTACATGTGCTTCCAGGGATTGAACTCATTAACCTCATGTTTGAGAGTCCAGTGCTTTATCCACTGCGCCACCTCCCGGACCACAGTGATTTTCTTTTTTTAAATCTAGGTCTAACAGCAGGTGAAGGAAGGGGTTACTGGTAATTTTCTAAAGCAGTTTGGAGGTGTTTTCTGTATCCAGCTATTATGTAATAGTAGGCACTGACATGTATCTTTAATTTTTAAATGTTTAATATTTTTACTTTCTTTGATTCCTGTAACCACTCTGAGAGGTAGGCATAAAGGTTATTAATCCATTTTCAGAAGTGAAAAACCTGATATTCAGAGAGCTGACTAGACAGTGGATAAACAATAAATGAATAAATGGCAGATTTGGAATTTGAACTCATCTTCCTAGTCCAGAATTCACCAATATCACATATTCTCTTACACATTTTGGTCATAAGTTAGGAGAATATAACTTTCTTACTCATTATTTCCTTATTTGAAGAATATTGAATGTAGCTACATTCTCACAATAAAAATGTAATTTTCCAGTTTGAAAAGAAAATGTGCTGTGTATCATACCTGGAAAAGAGTTTTTGATATTGAATAATCCTTACTAATGATGCTTATGATACCCCCCTCCCCCAGACACACACATGGTACTAATTTTCTACTAATTTGGGGAAGAACATCTTAAAAGTTTAGTGGGACTGGTCTGTAGTCATTCAGAGCTTGAACATTTTGACTTCTAAAAGTGCTTATTCAGGATATGAAAAGAACAGCATAAATGCCAGCACATTCAATCACAGGACAAAAACTTTCTAAAAAAAAAAAAAACTTCTTATAGGTAGGATACATATTAAAAATAAGTGGATAAACAGAGCCAGTGAACATCCACTCTGTAGCCAGCAGTTCAGCTGTCATAAAGTATCTAGTATTTTTAGTGAAATTTCCAGGCAATATGTGGATAGAATCTAGAAGTGTGTGTGTGTGGGGGGGTACTCTAACTATGCCTATGCTTGCCATGGGATCCTCCCTCATATTATTACCTGACCATAGGCTTCCAGCCCTTTGTCAGCCCGAATTTATTTGATAGCATTACTGTGTCTTGTTTTCTTCCTCCTCCATTGCATACTACCATTGTTTTCTCTTGAAAAAGAGAGGCGCTACTTTTCATACTCCGTTCATTCCTGGTGCCTATTAAAAAAAACTGGTCAATGAATCTTGCAACCTGTATTATACGGATAAAGACTTTCTCCTTCCTTCCCTTGCTTGTTGTTGCCATCAGGACATCACTTCTCTGGATCAAGAGAGAGAGAGAGACCACCTTTCATGGTGGGTGACAAAATGTGAACCCTTCAAGGTGAGCCAGTGTGCAGACCTTGAGAGTTTGCTTCACTTTTAAGAATAAGTGTCAAATTGCCTATACTTAATGAACATTTACAGATAATGGAAACAGTCTGTTGCAAAGTAATCTGCGTGTTCTTCATAAACAAGATTGGGAGTCTTTTAGCAGTGTCCCTGTGCTCAGAATTAATGCTTGGGCATTAAAGTTGCAATGCTAGGTGCTTCAGATACATTTCTAAAGTTCCCAGATGCAAGGGTTTATTGTGGATGTAATCATGTTAAAGGTTTATGAAATCTTCCAAAAGTATTTTAGCCCGTGTATTTTTTTTTCTGTTTGTAGCACCAAATAGGTTCTCTGGCAGACCCAACATGGTGTCAGGGCTTAAGCCTGGTCACACGCATGTCACATGTTAACACATACATACACCCTACCTAGTGAATTATTTCACCAACCTTTTCCTGTGACTCCTTAAAAGATAACCCCCGCCTCCCTCAAACCAAGCAGGAAGCACTACAGTAAGTAAAACCACTGCTCAGTGCACAGAGATGAAGCTATCTTGATTACATCATCAGATCAAGAATAACTTGAAGCCACTAGGCCCTTGACAGAACCTCGACCCAAGAGTCAGTATTAGACTACAAGGAGAACTTACAGACTCCAGGCCCTTGCAGAGCCAAGGATGAAGCTGACAGCATAGCTTTGACCCTTCAAATTGGTTGTGAATACAAAAGTTCTCATCCTAAAACCTTAAATCTTGCTTTGGGATGCTGTCTGGATAAACCTAGAGAAGGCATACTCTGCAGAGCTGGGATACTTTTTGTTTTGTTTTGTTACTAAAGCTATTGTTGTTCAGTGCCTGCAAAAGTCCACCATACTCAGTGACTATTTTTTTCAATAAAGGGTGAGAGACAGAGAGGGAGAAGGAGGGGGAGAGGGAGAGAAAAAAGACATTTGCAGCACTAATCTACTGTTTATGAATGGAAACCTGCCCCATCCACAGGTGGAGACTGGAGAGTTGAACTGGGACCCCTGGTCATGGTAACTTGTATGCTCTACTGGGTGAACCACCACCTGCCCCAGCTAGAAGACTTTTAAAGGACTGAACAGCAAACTCCAAGGCACTCAGACCCTGTTTTAAGAAACAAGAGATTTTGGTGTGACACCTTATTTCCAGTGGCACATCCAGTACCCCTTAGTGTGAAGATCACTGTACAGTTGAATTTAAAAACAGCACAGAAAAAAACACCGAGTGGGATGCCTAGTGGTGGAGGATTAAAAAAAAAAGTGAGCAAAGAGAGCCAGAGAGATAGCTAACCAGGTAGGGCACATGCCTTGCCATGTTCACATAAGTTCAAGCCCTGCCCCTACTTCATTGGAGGTATAGCACTAGACTAAGCTTTGGTCTTGTAGTGTCTCTCCCATGTCTGTTTATCTCTTATCTCTCACTCTCCCTCCCTCCCTCTCCCTCTCCCTCTCCTCTTCTATCTGAATTAAAACATGGCCTGGAGTGCTGATTTCCTGCATGTGTTAGATCCTGGCTCAATCAAATAATAATAATAGTAAAATAAAAATAAAAGGAAAGAAAGAAAAAGTGAAAGAGGCACTTCTTTCTTTCTTTGGCCATTTATAGCCTAACTGTATCTTTCCTTCCTGGAAGACAAACCTATTGTGTATTGCATCTGGAAAAAAATCCATTTAATATTAAATGCTTACTGATGTTTATGTTGTCTGATTTCCTGGAGCCAGATCGTTATTGAAAATTTGTAGAGAGTTTTCATTCATTGTTTCTTTCTCTGTTTATTGCTTCTTCTATTATAGCTACTTCTTCTTCCTCTTCCTCTTCCTCTTCCTAAATTTTCTTGGCCCTATGTGGGAAACCCTTTTGGCATTTTCTAACTACCAAGTGTTCTATAACCAGCCATCTGTGAAAAGATCTTTTTTTTTTTTTTTGGTCTTCAATTATTTTTTTATTAATTTATGTTCCTTTTCTCTCTCACACATAACTTCAGGCTAGTGTGTGGGGAGCATTGGACAGTGACCTTTCTTGTAGCAGCTGCTTTTTTTTTCTAGCTAAACTTTAAAACTTTAGTGTTTTCTCTTCTCCTAAAATGCTTTTGATGAGGTGATTTTCACAAAAAAAAGAGGAACGATGTCTTTGGTAGTGGGGGATATTGTAGTGGTATTAAATGCAAATACAGTGTTTCAAATTGACTGGTGATCCAGAATAGTGGTGTGTTTTACGAGGGCCGTAGCCCCCATCCCTCAAATAGCTTTCATATTATTGTCCTCAGGGACCAGTGTTAGGCCCAGCTCCCTTCCAATCTGTATAAGAGCTTTTTCCCTTCACATTTTCCCAGCTTCATGGCATCAATCAAACATCTTGTTCTTGTAGTAGTTACTTCCTGGCCATTTCACCAGCTGAGAGTTTGTCCCATGGAGCCAAAACAGACCATTGGAATATTCATCCTCTTTACTTATTCATTTATGTAGCCATTTCAGAAGATGCTCTTGCCTGCAGCTGCCTGTTTGCAAGAGCAGCCCAAGGGAATGTGCTAAATGAAGACCGAAATGAGAGGAGTAGACGGTCTGATGACAGAGCACACCAAAGAGACAGGTGAATCACACAGGAAGATGCTGTGGGCTTTCTGTAGGGCTTCCCCACTGTGTCTCTGAAATAACTGAAATTTCAGCTGCAACCATGTAAAGTGAAACATAAAGCCCTGAAAGTATAGGCTACAGCATGCACCCCTCTCTCCCCTCTCCCCCTCCTCTCTCTCCCTCTCCCTCTCTCTCTCTCTCTCATGCTCAGGGGCCAAGGAATGAAAGCAGGCAGGTGAGTTTATATACTCACACACCAGTCCTATGCTATTGCTGACGTAAATTAGGGTTTTACCTAGTTGGTCAGTTTGTTCTGTAATAAGTGTGCCATGTGCCTTTTTTATTATTTTATTTTTTTAATCTTTATTTATAGATAGAGACAGCCAGAAATGGAGAGGGAAGTGGGTGACAGAGGGGGAGAGAGACACCTGCAGCCCTGTTTCACCACTCATGAAGCTTTCCCTCTGAAAATGGGGACCGAGGGCTCAAACCTGGGTCCTTGAGCATTGTAGCATGTGCACTCAACCAGGTATACCACCACCCGGCCCCTGCCACGTGCCTTTTTAGTGGAGTGTTAGTAGCTATGTCATCCATGACTGTTTGTGTGTTCATGTATATGCTGTAGAAGGTGAAAAGTAGGACTGGGTACAGAATATGGATCTAACTCAAATAATAGAAACAGTTTTCTTAGTTTCAGATGTGAACGTCCTGTGCACTCTTGTGAAGGGCAGATTTTGCTTTGTAGACTTTGTTTATTAGGACCCTTTATTCAGCTTTCAATAGTCTGTGTAGAAGTGCTCAAGGTAATTAGCATTCAATTCTTTATGTCATTGAACAATTTGATGGAGTGTTGTATGCTTTACATTGGGTTGTTCTAGCTCTCCCCCGCTAGAAAATTGGATCAGTCCTGCTAATTTCGCGGGCCCGCTTGGCCCCGCCCCAAAAGAACCCCGGGAGGGTTCCAGAGTTCCAGAGTTAGAGGGTTGGAGAGTTGCAGAGTTAGAGAGTGCTTGGTGCCACCGCAGGAGAAAGAGGCAGCAGAGTTCTGTTTGGTGATTAGTTTGGGTTAGTTTATGAATCGTTGTTTCTGAATAAAGAAATACAGCTTCCCTGCCCAGCCGTATGTCTCTGGTCGTCTCTGTTACCCGCCCGTGAAGCTAGCCTGGCCAGCTGGAGCCTCCGAATTTTAACAATGGAGAATTCATCAAAAGTCATTAGGGCATAGAACATGAAGATTTGGATATGTAGAAAGTTTTATGGGCCAGCCAATGACTCACCTAGTTAAGCGCTCGCATTACAGTTTGAAGGGACCATGTTCAAGCTCCTAGTCCCCACATGCAGGGGGAAATCTTCATGAATGTTGAAGTAGAGCTGCGGGTGTCTGTCTCTCTCCCTCTTTACCCCTCCCCTCTCAATTTCTCTGGCTCTATTCAATAATAAATAAATAAAAGTTTAAAAAACTATTAAAAAAGAAAGTTTAAAATCTCAGTTTTTCCAGTATTTAAGGAGTTGTGGAAACAAACAATTATTTTAATATTCACCTAAGCATAATGCAAATAGGAAGATACAGACCCTGCACGATTTAGAACTCAGAGAAAAACTCAGTTGAGGTCATCTGTTCTCTTGGATGAATTTTACTGATAGATAGATAGATAGATAGATAGATAGATAGATAGATATAGATTTCCCCCCCATACAGTGTAATCTAGCTTTTGGGAGTAGACATGCTTGTGTTGTCCAAACTGGAGCTCCTAAAGCACAAGTTGTACAGAAACATATAACAAGGCTTTGGGCCAGCCAGTAGAGAAGGAAATGGAATACTCAGAGCCTTTTTGAAAAGAGGGACATGCCTGACTGTCAGTTGTGTTAGCTGACTGGCAACAGCACCTACCAGCTACTTAGTAGTTACCAAAAACTTCCAACCATAGCTTGGGCATCCTCTGGGCCTCCAGGGAAGGGGGATAGCCTAAAGTTATTGTTCCCTTCTTACTGGTCACCCATTGGCATGATTTTTATTTGCTTATTGCAGAATAGATGAAAAGCAATTAGTGACTAGAGAACTGAAGAAGCCCTGGCTGCTTCTAGCACTGAGAAAGCAACATTTAAACAAGGAAGCTCTTTCTAAGTGTCAGATGTGCCATTTTACTGGAACTCCATTCATTTTCTCTGTTGTGGATATGTGTGTCATTCTGTCTGAAACTGAAAATTTTCTGGACACAGATTCAGCATGTTTTGCTGATTACTGCATTTAGTCCCGGAGGCTTTTTAGAAAGCATTTTATAGTAAGCTCATTTTTGCATGCTGAACAATGTATGTATTAAAATGATGGTTGAGGTATGTTTCCACAGCATCTTTTTAAACTCACACAGCAAGAATATGGAACCATATTGACTGCTACTGAGACAATTTAATCAGCCATTGTTAACTGGAAATGTCTTTTTGTGTTTATTGTACTTGTAATTACCTATCATAGAGCTCTTGGATATATAGAAAAGAAAATAATGAAAACAGTGGAACAATTGATCTGATTTTGCCAATACACAGGAAGTGAATCATTCAGTGTTAGGCCTATAGAAATTAGGGAGCATAATTAGGACCTCTTGGATTTAAATTTTACTAATGTGGACTTTTTGGGTATTTTTCACATAGACTTAGATGAGACTAAATAAGTAAAAAATTCCTCATATCTTATATTGGAGTCTTGTTTGCTTGCATTTTTGTCCTACAAAGAGAAGCAAATCTTAGTTAATCTGCAAGTTTGAATTGTTATAGAGGATACTGTTTTCTTTTACCCAAGGACTGAAGTAATAAACTTAGAACTATCACACAAAATTTGCATCATATTTGAAGAACTAATGCTCAGTGCAGAGGAGTTTGCCATGGAATTTTTCACAGCTTGACTGTACTTCTCATTATACCTCAATTATAAAATCTAATAAAATGAACCCATTCGTATTGAATGTAGTACATGAAAATTCCAAGCTACTTGTGAAAGTGAACAAAGATAACACTGATTTTTTCAACTGTTCCTTTGCCATTCTTTCTCACCAAATCCAGTAGTTCTTCCCCTCTGTAAATTTTGTGTAAGTAATTTAAGACATAAAAATTAAATTAATATTTTAATTTTATTGGTGGTAATATCAAATTACTACAGGTGAAATTAGGAAAATTTATCAACAGAATCATGGTGTCTTAGCACCACAGAGTTCACAGGGTAATGATTTAATTCATTCTCACAGGAAATCCAAAACACCAGTGGACTCCTATCAGAGTTCAGAAAATAAAACCTTCCTTAGTTGTAGGTCTCTAAGAAAGCCACTGTTCAGATGTGTGTAAGAGTCACAAAGCAAAAATTTATAAGATGGTGTTTGTGTTAGGGAGTATTCCTCCTCAGTGTGTATATTTTAGTTGTATATTAAAATGAGTATGTAGACAGGACTTGTATCTCTCCCCCATATGTAACTTATTTCTGAAAGTGAAAAATATATAGTTTTCATAGAGCATTATCTAGATAAATTATATGTTGTAGACTATTTCTAGGATATCACTGGCTAGTCTTGCCTGAAAAGGTCCATTTTTTTATTTAAAATTTATTTTTATTAGTTGTTTAATAATGGTTTACAGCATCATAAGATTACAGGGGTAAAAAGATCATAGGGATATCGTTCCACCTACCACCACAGTTCTGTGAATCCTCCTCCCTCCAAGGATAGTCTCACAAAGTCTTAGAGACATACAATTTGGTCGGTTTGAATACTTGTAAAAATAAATTCTTGTGTTCTGCTTCTTTATATTGCACATATGAGCAAAACCATCTGGTAGTTGTCTTTCAGAGAAATGCAGGTCATTAAGTAATAGACTATAAACTCTAGCAGGGAGTCCTTGAAAACACATGAAAAATATGGAAGGATAAAGCTTGATTTACCTTCCCCCCTCCCCCACATTTAAAAAAGCATATTGGGGGTGGAGATAGCATGATCTTTATGCAAAAGACTTTCATATCTGAGGTGCCAGACTTTCAAATTTCTATCCCAGCTTCCACTATAAACTGGAGCTGAAAAATGCTCTGGTAAAAAGCAAAGTAAAAAAAAAAGTTAATAAAACAGAGTCCGGATGAACTCAAAGCTTCTTGCGTAAGAGGATACCACTGAGCTGTCTCATGGACCTATCTTTTTTTAGTTGTCCTTTTGTTTAATAAGAGAGGGGAAAAGAGAGAGAAGGTGTGTGGTCTGGGAGGTGGCGCAGTGGATGGGGCATTGGACTCTCAAGTATGAGGTCCTGAGTTCGATCCCTGGCGCACATGTACCACAGTGATGTCTGGTTCTTTCTCTTTCTCCTCTGATCTTTCGCACTAACAAAACAAATAAAATATTTTTTAAAAAAGAAAGAGAAGGAAAAGAAAGTAAAGACACCACAACAATGGTCCATCATCCATAGATCTTCAGTGATGCCTTCCATGGTGTTCCCATGTGGTACCATGGCTCAAACCTAAGCATTCACATGTGGTAAAACAAATACTCTATTGGATAAACTGTCCCCCAACGCCCACCCTCCTCCAGGTCATCCTTACAATAAATAGTTTGTCCCATTAAAAAAATCTCATTTGGGGTGCTAGGTGGCAGCGCAACTGGTTAAACACACATGGAGCAAAACTCAAGGACCGGCGTAAGGATCCCAGTTTGAGCCCCCAGATCCCCACTTGCAGGGGGATCGCTTCACAAGTGGTGAAGCAGGTCTGCAACTGTGTGTCTTTCTCTCCCCCTCTCTGTCTTCCCCTCCTTTCTCCGTTTCTTTCTGTCCTATCCAACAACAATGACAGCAATAACAATGACAATAATAACAACGATAGGATAGACAACAATGGCAAAAAAGGGGGGAGAATAGCTTCCAGGAGCAGTGAATTCATAGTGCAGGCACTGTGCCCCAGCAATAACCCTGAAGGTAAAAAAAAAAAAAAAAACTCATTCAAATGTACAGTTAAAAAACCTGAATATATAACACTCAGGCAAGAAACTATGTATTATAAGAAAAATAGCAATGATTCCTGATATGTGAAGAAAGTAAACTAGAAAAAGTTGAGTGGCCAGGCAATGGGAACTTACTTAAGCTCTCGCTTTATAGTGCAAAAGGACTCAGGTTCAAACCCCTGGTCCCCATCTGCAGGGGAAAAGTTTCACAGGTGGTGAAGTAGGGCTGCAGCTATCTCTCTGTCTCTTTCCCTCACTATTCTGCCATCTCAGTTTCTCTCTGTCTCTATCCAATAATAAATAAAGAAAATATTTTTTAAAAGTTGCTCCAAAGTGGATGAACTAAAATGTACAAATATTGCAAAATGAATCTTAATTCACATCGGAAGAAGCCCGGAAAATAAAAATATGCTGGTTAAAGGAAGAAAGAAGCAGATATCTGCAGGTGGTTGTTAGTCAAAAGGAAGAGGTAAATAAAAAGTGATAGTGGTACAACTCTTTAAAGGAACAATAGTTACTGGTAGCCCTTAAGATTTTCAGAGGTTTTAACAGTTCACATTGAAAGGAGTGGATTATAGCAGTGGCTTCCTTTTCCAAGTAAAATTTGAAGTCCAGGTAAGTTTAATTTCCCCTGACCTATGCTGAGTTAATAAACTATGTTGTACCACTGTTTAGACATGAATACCCCAAATACCCTTCACTCAGTTAGTAAAAGTGTATAACTTATGAAAACAAGAAGGATTCTTGAGTTTAGAGTCCAACTTACATCTTTTTAAAGAAAAATCTTGTTATGGAACAGTTTTCAGCTCTTGGTAAAGCAGTGTCATTCTTTTTTTTTTCCTCAAGCCATTACTCATGTCCTTCACATTTCAGAAGGCTTAGAGAGATAAGAAGACCAACTTTGAGGATTATATAAGATGGATAGAAAAAGCAAACTGGTATTTCACCATCCGCTAGAGTTCAAAACCTCTATTTTGACTTACATCACTGAGGTGTGATGTGAGCCAGTATCTTTCAGTCTGAGGTATTTGTCAGAAAAGCAGGAATGAGGGTTTACTCACACTTTTAAAAATAACTTCATCTTTAAGATGGTTGTTTAGAAAAGAAAGCAAGCTCTAATTATGTAGCATTGCAGAAATACTAGTCCTTCCTTTACTTGTCGATAAGAAAAGTCAGGGTCACTTGTTCCATTTTATAAAGTTTGAAGTCTCAGGATCAAAGCATTTACTTACAGATTTTTTAATTAATTTATTTATTTTATTAGCAGGGCGGGGGTGGGGTGAGGCAGGCAAGATACTACATACTGTTCAGCTCAGGCATATGGTGATTCCAGGGATGGAAGCTCCTTTCTGGAACCTCAGAAAGACAGTCTGGAACACAACTTCTGTCTTATCTCCATGGCCCCAGACTCCAGTCATTTGTCAGACTTTTTAGTCAGAGTCTTATAGTTATTATTTTTAATTATTCTTTAATATTTATTGTATTCTGTTTATTTTGGACAGTGACAGAAAACTTGAGAAGGAAGGAGAAATAGAAAGAAAAACCCACAGGCCAACTTACTGCTTGTGAAGCTTCCCCCCTCCAGGTGGGGAGGAAGAGCTTGAGCACTGATCCTCGAACATGGTAACCTGTGCACACAAAACCAGGTGCATCATCTCCCGGCTCTGAGGCTGTTACAGTTAAATCCATGTCATAGCCAAAATTTTCATCCCATTAAAACCCCCTGGACTGAATTCAAAGATTGTAACTGGACTGGAAAGGAAGCTATTCCAGACCTTTGGCTTCTCAACTATTTTTCAGACAACCTGGCAAGTTATAACAAGTAATTTATCTATCTATCTATCTATATCTATATCTATATCTATATCTATATATATATATATATATATATATGTAGTTTTATTGGTGGTTTAATAGAGATTTGCAAGGTTATGAGATAATAGGGGTAGGATTCCGCAACACTCTCACCACCAAAGTTCTGTGCTGCCAGCCCTCTCCAGCAGTAACCACCATAGTTATCTCAAGGTCATAAGTAGGGGCTATGTATATTCTTTTTTTCAAGTTTATGTATTTCAGTTCTCTATATTCGACATGAGTGAAATCACAAAAACCCTGGCCCAGGTAAAACTAGTTTAGAGCAGTCAGGTCATCTTCCCCTGACATGTTCCCCCTCTAAGAGTACCTACTAAATTTATTTTTTGGAGCACAGAAGGTGGAAGTTCTGGTCTCTGTAATTGCTTCTCTGGACATGGACATTGGTTGGTAAATCTATCCCCCCAGCCTGTCTCTATTTTTCTCTAGTAGGGTAGGGCTCTGGAGAAGTGGGATTCTATTACATATTGGCGAGATCATCTGGCCAGGGAATTGCATCTGCAACATGATGGCTGAAAGTCAGTAAGATATAAAGCAGGACAAAATGCTCAATCAACAGGGACCAAAGAGTAGGATTAGAGCAGGTGAGAATAGGAATCTTAGGATGGAAAGGAGCTAAGATGTCTATTTTGGGTATGATCCTAGGAGCCCAGGACTTCAGTAATCCTTGCTTGAGCTTGATAACTAACATGAGGTAGACTAGAAATGTTGTCTGCTAGGATGGTGTCAGAATGGAGACTAGAACTTGAAAGCTTTACCATGTGCAAGGACCTACTCCCCACCTGCAGGGGGAAGCTTCAAGCCCCTACTCCCCACCTTCAGGGGGAAGCTTCCCGAGTGGTGAAGCCAGCACTGCAGGTGTCTCTATGTCTCTTTTCCTCTCTATAGGCACCTTCCCTATCAATTTCTTTATTTCCTATCAAAAGAAAATAAAAGGCTTCCAGTATCAGTGGATTCTTCGTGCAGGCACTGAGCACCAGCAATAACCCCGGTGGGGAAAACAGTAATTTAAAAGCTAAGTTAGGGCAGAGAGTGGCTCGCAATCTTGGAAACAATACACATACAATTGACTGTTTACTATATCGATCTGTCACAGGTCCATGAATATTCATATTTAGCACAGGAACCTGTATAATTTCCAGGTCCCTGTCAGTCTGAGCTCACAGTCCATGGTCATAGCTGGGGACATTCTGGGCTGCACATGTTACAGGACCAGTCTTCCTTTTGAGGGGTAGAATGGGTTGGCCAAGCCTCCCTTCAGAGAGTGGGGCAGTCCTTACCAGGGTGTTGGTATGTTCCCTTCCCCCCCCCCCCCCCCCGACCTCTGAGAAGAATTGGTTTGCCTCTTGCTAGTTTCGCACCCGCTTTCTCCCCACCCCCTATGCTAAGGATGGGCAGAGTCCCAGCAGCAGCTGAGAGGATGATGGAGAAAAGCACATGGTGTGGTGATTTGCCCGTTCGTGAATAAAGATTAAACTGCGTTCTTAGCCCAGCCATGTGTCTCTGGTCGTCTCTGTTACCCGCCTGTGAAGCCAGCCCGGATAAAACAACACCAGGGCATGGTCCACAAAAGGGATAATGAGGACATTCCTGATGTACGTAGCAACAAGGTATCCCTTAGAGGTTTAGGGCCATAGTATCTATGAGGGAATGCATGGATTTCTTTCTTTTTTCTTTTTTTTTTTTTTTAAGAAGACTAGAAATTGCTGTATTTGAGTTCAGAAGGTGAAGGAAGGTAATTAGTCTGGACAGATCATCTCCAGAAACTTCTCAAAGACTCTGAAAGGCATTCTGAAAGAAATGCACTTAATCTGTAGCTACTAAATCTTTTTTCCAGTTTTAGGAAGATTATACCCAGGATATATTTGAGTGAGAAGTTAAAGAGACATATTTAAAGGTTATTACAAAAGTACAAGCAAGAGGTCACATATAATGTAATCAATAACCTCTCTAAAGAGATTTTATAGATTATGAAACTAGGCAAAAGAAAAATACACTAAAGCTATCTGAAAAACTTGATTGGTATATACTATCTGTATATTAGTAACTGCTAGAGGGAGACACAAACAAACAAAAAACTCATCTATATTTTAAAACTAAAAAGGCTTCATGCTGAAAGTATCTTGTCCTTGAAGAAGAGCATTACTGAAATTCTTGGGTCAGGGTGGTGGCACATCTAGTTGAGAAGCATGTTACAATTTTTAAGGACCAGAGTTCAAACCCTTCTTCCCCACCTGCTTCAGGGAAGCTTCATGCACTGTGAAACAGTGCTACAGTTCTCTCTCTTTCTTTCTCTTCACCCCCCTTGTTGATTGCTCTCTGTCTCTACCCAACACATAATAAATAAAATGGATGTAAAGCACTATAAAGGGGGCCGGGCAGTGGTACATTCTGTTAAGCACACATATTACCAAGAGCAAGAACCCAGGTTCGAGCCAAGTTCCCTCCCTGCAGGGGGTCTATTTCACCAACAGTGAAGCAGGTCTGTGGGTGTCTATCTGTCTCTCCCTCTCCCTTTTTAAAACACTTTTTCATAAGTTCTACAACACAATTTATAAGGGTCCTGTGAAGTGTGATAGTAAATTAAAAACACTCTGCTTAGTATTTACAGTCCTTTCACTCCTCAATAAGTTCAATTTTTGTCTTATGTAGCTTTAATTTTAATCTTTTCATTAACTTATGATCTACAAAATTAAAAATTATTTGTAAACTTTATTTTTTTACTTTATTTACTGGATAGAGATAGCCAGAAATTGAGAGGGTAGGGAGAGATAAAGAGAGACTCCTGCAGCACTGTTTCACCACTCTCAAAGCTTTCCCTCTGCAAGTGGTCACTGGGGGACTTGAACCCAGTCCTTCCGCAATGTAACATAGCGTTCCACCAGGTATGTCACCCAGCCTCCCTATCTCTATCTCCCCATCCTCTCTCATTTCTCTCTGTCCTATCTAATAAAAATTTTAGGGAAAAAAAGGGGGGAATGGATTTCTTGAGTAGGATGCCAGGTAATGAGATGGCCTGAAACTGCCCAAAAGGGCCATCATTAAGTGAGCCTGTCTTGCCTCTCTGTCCACTTTTAGTTTTTTCTTTGTCTGAGAAGATTAAATTTTCTCCCAAGTTGTTAAGACCTTGAGTGACATTTGTTGTATCCAATCCTGTTTTAGATTTACAGAGTCTGGCCTTGAGTTAGGGAGGAAATAGAACTAGGTTTTTCATGGGATCTAAGTTAACCTCAAGTTCTTTGCATTTACTTGTTTGATAATTATAATAAAGGTTAACTTGGGGCCAACAATGTAACACATAATGCTTTCTAAGTAAGACTCTTCTGTCCTGGAAGATTAAATTCAGATCTGTCAGAGGGTAACTTTTGAATTACATAAATAAAAATGTTATTTAAAAGAGGACTAATTGGGGAGTCGGGCTGTAGCACAGCGGGTTAAGCGCAGGTGGCGCTAAACTCAAGGACCGGCGTCAGGATCCCGGTTCGAGCCCCCGGCTCCCCACCTGCAGGCAGGTCCCTTCACAGGCGGTGAAGCAGGTCTGCAGGTGTCTGTCTTTCTCTCCCCCTCTCTGTCTTCCCCTCCTCTCTCCATTTCTCTCTGTCCTATCCAACGACATCAATAATAACTACAACAACAAAGCAACAAGGGCAACAAAAGGGAATAAATAAATTTTTAAAAAGAGGACTAATTGGAATAGCCAGTTGCATTCATTTAAGTATCCCTCCAAAAAGAAAAACGGGTTTTAAGGAATAGTTTCTTTTGTGCTTTGTCCAGTCTGTGCAGCCTTGCTGGTAGCTGTTACAGTGACTGCAGTTTCTTTTCGTAATTACTGGTTGTATTTGCTCACACCTTTCTTTAAAGGAAACTTGTCTGTTTTGACAGGCTTACATTTTTTGCTTATTCTGAAAATTACTTGGGAAAATTACTTGAGTGCAGAAAATTCATTTTTCCTTCCATCTTAGGAAAAAGAAAATCTCTCCTTCCTGAACACAAATAGTGTAGTCTTATTGAAATCTCACTGCTCAACTTTGCTCAGTTCACTGGCTATGTCTCCATTGAGTTTTACAGACATAAAGGGGAACTTATTTCACCGTCTCCACTTCCAGAACTGATTCTTGAGAAAGCAGTTAGGTCTAATAAATATTTGATCATTAACTTGAACACAGTCACTTAAAAGATTCTGAAACAAATCAATAAGGCAAGATCTGCTTTGCAACCTTCGGATGTCTGAATATAGTGTTCAGAAAAAAAAACAAGCATCAGATACCTCTATTAAGGAATTATTATAGGTTGTGATTTGTAGCATCAGCATAACAATCAATTTGGAGGTTATCTGTTTGTTCCAGCATAAAAATTCTGGGAAATAAACTGAATTTCTTGTGGATTACCAGAAAGAAAAAAAACATATTTTAAGCATATAGCTACAAGGTACAACAATAGATTGATTTTTTTTGCAGATTAAAGGTAGGAAACACGGTTTATATACAGTGCCTTTATATAACACCAGGTGAATTTTTTCCAACAGTCTTTCCAATAGACTGTGTGTCCTCATTTGATTTGAGGCTAATGCACCCAATCGTGATTTTAGGATAATGGTGATTTCCTATCTTTGAATGCTCATGCTGCTTTCAATCAGCCATTGCTAGGAATATATCCATGTTTGGTTCGCATAAGATAACTGCAGAACAGGATGTGCTTGGTAGCATCTGAATAGTGGATACAATCACATAGACACATAATCTGTTAAATTCCTGGCTTTAATGGGTTATGTGAAGTCATGATAAATGAGGCCCTTGGGGATCAAACTTTAGTTTAAGGCTTTTAATTTGTTTCCAGGAATCCAGTGAAGTACCCTGTCCATAAGCAATCAATTCACATGTGTCAACTAATTAGCTTGCTCCTTTTTTTTTTTTTTTTTTTTTTTGCTAAGGCTGGCTTCTAATAATTCCTAAAAAGGGGGGGGGTTATTCAGGGAGAATAATATGAAGGATTCACTTCTCAGATAATTGGAAACTGAGCTCAAATTGTATAGAAGTGATGTTTGAAATGGCATCATCTCTCAAAAGCTCCTTTTATAGGTTGTTCAATAATATATATATAATATAATATTTATATCCCATTCCACACTACCAATCACATGGAAGTTTGACTTTATATGCAAAGCTGACATTTGATTGCTTTGTGCATGTATTTTGTACCAGCTCCCCCCCCACACACCCCCACACACATACTGTTTTGTAACTATTATTACCCTCCCACATTAAACTAGTGGCTGCCTAATATCTGGCATTGTCTTGATTAATTAGTGTTAGCCCTGTGTGCATTTTGTGGTTGACAGTGTGCTATCACTAGTCCGATTCTTGGCAGTCACCGACTTCCATAAGAACTGCAAGGTTAGCTAAGTGTGAGTGCCCTAACATGATAGGTTCAACTCCTTGCCAAGCAAGAGATGATGCCATAGGATGGGTTTTGTCCTGTGTTCTTAGCTCACAAAATCCACTGCATCCCAGGGAAAGCTTTCATAGCAAACTTCACCAGGCAGGTCTGTTGTTTTCTCATAATTCTGTGGGATTTCCACAAGAGATCCTATCTATACAATCAGTTATGCCAAGTCCTGTGCACAGTACTGACATACTCCAGGTTCTAGTCCATGTCAGCCATTTTTTTAGTATAATACCCATCACCATGGCTAAGTGTCTGTACTGACTCTCAAGATAAAAGAACTATTACACATAGATCTAGGATGTTCGTCTCAAATAGTAGGCCCTACCCTAACTAAATAGGTCTGTGTACTCAAATATTTCACTGTTGCTAAGTTAATACTTGCATCTAAAAATACTGTGTCCTGATTGGTCACTTTATTGTAATTAGCAGTTCAAATTTTGATGCTTCCATTTGAGTATAAACTCAAAGAGAAGGCAAGAAGATTTCATTGACATCAGAGAATTATTTCTGGGGTGGATGGATGGCCACTCAGAGTCCCAACCTTAGCAAATGGCTACCTGATGATGAACAGATGCCTGCTGTGGAGCAACACTGTAAAAGTATTTTTCCCTGCAGGTATAAACTAAGCAGTACAGAAAGGCCCAGGAATTAGCATGTAAGCAACCAGGAGGTGCACACAAATGTGACACATTTTTTGTAGTCATTATCCGAATTTAAGCCCTTGTAGTACATTGCCTGGCAACAGGAGAAACAGCCTCACTCCTCAGAAGTTGAGAAAGAGCAGAGGAGTGGCAGAGCATTTCCAGAGAAATCCCTTCGGGGTTTCTCACCCAGATGTTTACAAACTGCTGTTTAAAATCTTGAAGGTAGAGGATCCTCACCTCTGCTTTAAGGATAACTCATTAAGGAGCAAATGAAAAACAGACTTCTCTTTGAAAACAAGTTCACAGACTTTGTCTTGCCAACATCCTGTTCTGAGAACCAAATGTTTTAAGCCATGCCAAGTGGGGCAGATTTGCTGCTGACTGTAAGCATGAACAGACCCATTTGGGTCTATACATGGGAGAGCCATTGCCACTATTATAGTCACCATTGCAATGCTATTGCATTCAGGTGCAACCTTGTCTTGCTTTTTGTAGATGCAAATAACCCACAATGCTGCCATTCATCCCTGACTTGACAAACACCTGCTATGGAGAATTGTTTCCCCTATAGGCAGCCTGTTACAAAATGTAACCCATTTTTCAATCTTCCCAACATTCTTGTGAAGAAAGTCTGATTCATTCCCCAAATTTGAACTTGAAGAAACTCTAGACACTGAGGTTATATTGCTTGCACAATTACCCAGTTAGGCAAACCTAGGTTCCAATTCTTCTGATACACCTTGCTTCTACATTCATTCTCTAAACCAGTACAGGAAGTTGCCTTCTTCAGGAAGAGATTATAAAGAAAATATCTCACTAAGAGTTCTGGGCAGCTCTGTGCCGCCCATCTCTAGTTAGGATTGGTTATCCACCTCTCCATTTCCCAGCATTCCAAAATCAACAAGCTGGGATGGCTGACATATGTTAAAACCATTTTTTGTAATGTTTAGAGATTCTTTTTTTATTTTTTTATTTTTTATTTTTTAACCAGAGCACTGTTCAGCTCTGGCTTATGGTGGTGCAGGGGATTGAACCTGGGACTTTGGAGCCTGAGGCATCAAAGTCTGTTTGCATAACCATTATGCTATCTACCCTCCGCCTGAAAACCAATTTTTTATGACAAGAACAACTATAAGCTTAAGTACTGGCTGCTTTACTTTCTTTCATAACGGTTCAGTATCTAGTTCATTAGTTCATATCTAAGACACCACCTTACAGGGTGTATAGCCAAACCTTTCCACTACACTTAGGTCAGGATCCTTACTCTTTTGGCTAGACCAAAATGGGCATTGGATTAGATACAGTTACATGGCGTACCATATGTTAGCAAGATCCCTGGCAGTGGAGTACTGTTAGCCACTTGTCCTCCCCTCCTCTGCTGTTTTCTATAGTTCAACTTTTTATCTCTTGTTTAGTTTTCTCTAGCTCTTCTTCTGTCTGGCTAATTCTGTTCTCTGCTTGTTAATCTGTTTTTCCTTCTCTCAGCTTCTTTCTTCAGTTCAGTTATAGTAGTAGATTGTTTTGCTAGTCACCTTTTAGCTCAGCTATTTCAACTTTCAGTTCTCTAATTACTTAAAGGTTGCTAGTATTTTCCTTGAGGGTCTCATCTGTTGATTCCCTAATTCTGATAGCCCTTTCCTCCATAATTGTCTTCATTTCTGTGATTATTAGGTTTACTATTGCTTGCATACTTTTCTTATCTATGGTTACTTCTGACTGATTTGGAGTTTCTTCTGGGCTCCTGTCCTGATTCATTGTGGTAGCAGTTTTATTTGCTCTTGATTTAACCTTGATGTGGTTTTTATTTTTCTGTTATCTTGTTCTTCAGTTGTTGTGTTTTGAGTGTAAGCCACACTATACTAAAGAGCTTTCACAAATGTAGTGACCAACCTCAGAAATTACAACAATTGCAACTAAAGCAAGGATTGATGCAGTTCAACCAATACCAGTCAGCCAAACAGAACCTCCAGTCCAAGAAAAAATTGCAACCAAATCCAAAATAAAAAGAGAGAGAGAGAGAGGAAAAAAGGGAAAGCAAGAATAGACAATTTTGCAAATCTAATGTCCACTATAAATTCTAAGGATAGCAAGAGGAGAAAGGGAAGTAGAATCACACACACACACACACACACACACACACACACACACACACTCCACTCCGAGTCAGATTTCATTTCTTCCCCCAAATATTTCACAAATGAGCATCAGTGAATTCAGAAAGCAAGAGAACAAAGAAAAGAAGAAAAAAGTGCAGTGAAGAGTTTTTTTTTTTTTTCAGTTAGCTAGGAGGAGAGAAAAAGGAGAGTGGAGGGAAGAGGGATCAAGAAAGGAGTTCCTCTTGCAATGGATAGGACACACAGTCACCTATCAATGGAAAAAACAACAACAGTTAATTTTGCTCAACCTGAAGGAGTTGGGGAGAAGGACACATGTATATAGTAATAGTAATAATACAATAGAGTGAAAAAGCCCTAACAGTCAGACTGCTGCTTGAACTGCTCCGGATTGGCTGTAGGCAGCCTGGGAGCCATTTATAAGAAGTATTCAAAAAATAAATAAATAAGAAAACAACCTCCAGGTAGTCTTTCCCAGGCAGGGATGAGGCTTTGATTGGTCAGGTATTTTGTCACTCAAATAGAGCTCCAGCCACCTAAAGAAAAAGAAGGAAAACAAACAAACAAAAAGGCTTAGAATAACACCCCTGCAGTGTCAGGAATCTTGGTAAAGAAAATAGCTCAGCAGGAAGCCTGCTAGGACTGGCTGTCCAGCCCCTGGGGGCTGGCTCTGAGGTGGGGGGGAGGGGTGAGTTCAGAAATAAACAATCCAAAGATTTTCCTTTCTTTGTCCTTTGGCTTCTGTTTGCCATCACAAGTCTCTCTCTCTCTCTCTCTTTTTTTTTTTTTTGGTGTCACCCTGGCCACTCCTTGTTCTTCACCCTCCTACTGAGGGCTCAGTATCCTACACTACCCAAAGAATCCCAGGTTGTAAGCGGCTTCATTTTGGAGCTCATGCCAGCTGTTGTTTCCAAGTTACCATCTTCTCCTCAATCTTCATAGCTCAACCTTTGTTACTTTTTCTGATACTGTATTAGCTTATTCATAGTTGTGCTCTTAGCTCAAATGTTTTAGCTTTCAGCTCTCTAATTACATTGCATAATTAGTGTTTTCTTTCAGAATCTCATTTGTTGTTTTTCCATTTCTGATGATACTACTTTCAAAAGCTTTACTCACTTCTGTATTTATGGCATCAGCTAGTGTTTGGATGTTGTCCTTATTCTTATGTTTCTACCTTTTCTGAGACTTTTATCTGGACTGTTTTCCTGGTTTATTTATTTCTCCAATTTTTTTTTCTTGGTTTAACCATAATATTTCGTGTGTTATGAGGTCTCTCTTACTCTCTCTCTCTCTTTCTCTCTCTCTCATTACTTTTCAATCCTCTCTCTTTCTCTCTCTCACTACTTTTCAGTCCACTGATCACACTTGCCTGAATTGAATTGTGTCTAAGTAAGGTACTTAAGAGTTCACAGTTGTGACTCTTAATAGTTATTTCAATATTATCTCAGTCCCTGATGTAAAGCACAGTAGTTGTTAAACCTTCTTATATTGTTATGTTATTTATCTTTCTTCCAGGTAAGGGAGTCTGAGGGCCTTTTAACTATAAGATTTTTAGTGTAAGCAGATAAAACAGGGTTGGGGATATATAGTGCAATCATTATGCAGAGAGACTCCCAGGCCCAGAGGGTCCAAAATCCTGGGCCTAATCCCTGCTGCCCACCTCCACCACCACCACCACCATCCAGAGCCAATCTGAGCTGGTCCTATGAATTTCTGAATAAATCCAGTTTGCATTTGATGGGTAGAGAGGGAATTAATCACTACATTTCCTAATTTATCATGAGAACAATGTGGAAAGGCCCCTAATATATATCCATCCACACCTCTGGACCACTGGGACTGTAGATTTCCTCCTGAGTTACTGGGCCTGTTCTCTGCCTTCCAATGCCAGTATAGGGTTTCCCTGCTGCTGGATCTAGCCTCTGAAGGGCAGTGGCAATGGAGACTCACAGGTGTAAATTGTGTTTTATATGATTTTTCTCTTCCCTTCAGAAGTCTTTTTGTTGATAAAACAGACTTGAATTGGTGCAGCAACTGGCAAACTGTCAGACTGATACCAGCCACTCCTGAGTACAGGCTTTTAGCCCCAGAATCTCTCTTTAAGCCCCTTTCTATCCATAAGCCACTGGTCTTTGCACTAACCCGTGGACTCGTGGGTTCCCAAAGTAATCCTAGTCTCATCTTTAGTTCTCAGGTGATCTTCTTTGCTATACCTAGTTGTTCAGGGAGAGCAAAACGCAGTTGCTCAGGGCCTTGGTTTTGTTGCTAAGTGAAATGGAAACCTTGAAAAGATGCTAGGCAGAGGGACTACATGATTTGCCTAATGCGATGAGTTCCATTAGTTTTATATTTCAAGTGAGGCGTATGTGGCGCTCATGGACAGTTCCCACCATCTACTAGCAAATATCCTCACCCTTTATTTATTTTTCTTTCTGTCCTAGCTACACAATGAACCTCAAAAGTTTAACCAAGCACCATAAGTATTTTTCCAGTGCAATTGGCTTGAAAGTGTAATTAGTCCTGACTATCCCAGCCATATTGCATAAAGAAAGTTCATTCATTTCTTGTAGCCATCAGTACCAGTACTGTAGGCAAACAACTCCCACTAAAGTGAGTCAGGAGTATCTTTGTGAGCCAAAGAAAGCATATTATGCCTTAAGGGATGGCTCAGTGGCTTCAAGGAAGGAAGATACCTTCCTCAACACCTAATTTACTACCAGAATGTGACTCAGTCTCAGAGAAAATCAAACATAATACTGCTTACTCAAAATATACTGAATATTGTGGATAAACATTGAGACTATATAGAATAGATTTAACTGTGGCCAAGAAGACAAATAAGGCATTTGTAGCCATTGTCACTCCAACTCTGTGTATGTGTGTGTGTGTGTGTATCCTCCAGCAACTGTTTCCTGCTTACAAATACATCTCTCAGTTTTCTCAGTGAAGTGACAAGTGTAATTTGTTGTGTTTGCACAGAGTTAAATACCTAGGTTCTGATGACCTTGTACCTGTTTAGTTTTTCCTCTCCTGTTTCTAGTGCTAACTTTTTCAGCTAGAGATAAAGGTAGAGAAGGTAGAGACAGAAGGGGAGGAGGAGAGACACCACAGCACCAAGGCTTCCCCTAGTGCCAAAGGGACTAGGCTTAAATCTATGTAGTGCAGATGGCAAAGCAGGCACCCTCCCTGGTGACTTATCTTGTCAGTTCAATGTTTACTTTATTTGAACTGCACAAAGTATAACTTCTGTGGCCCCACCTCATCATTTGTGCCAGCATATTGCTTCTGGTGATTCTAATGCCCTGGCAATCTCACACTGCAAGAGGGATATCAACCCATTGATGATTTCCAGAAAGGAAGTGGAAGGTGAGGGAGGAATGTTGTAAAATAGGAGGGAGCATGCATTGATTTTCAGTGATGCACCCCTGAAACATAATAATACAGTGTTCCTTTGATCAAAGTTAATCATCAAAATCACAATAAAAACCAGAGTCCTGTTATTCTGAACTGGCAAACTGTAGAATATCTCTTGTAGTTCCTGGCATGCTAGATTAGTCATAGACATTAGACGTAGACTAGGATATCCTTTTAGGTGGTCACTTTGATTATGTTACCTTGTGATTATGAAGGATCTGGGTTTTGGTTTTGAAACAAGTTATTCATATTTATGTGTTGACCTAAGACAATTATGTTTTTCCCAATATTGACTAAATAACTACATTCTGCTGCTGATGACAGCAGAGCACTTAATAATCACAAGTGGAGTTACCTAAGGAATTTTTTAGTGGAATAAATGCTCAATCAGGTAATCTTCATTGGAAGAGATTTACCTAAAATAGGACCACACGTTGCTTGGCAAGTGCAGACAACAGCACTCTGTTTGGGACTTCTCTCTCTCATTGTAAGCACACACTTTGGATCACTGCACGAATTCCTGGCGCAGTTTAGGAAGTGCTCTTGGACAGCTAGCTGTCTGGGGAACTTGCCTACTATGCTTCAAAGTTAAGTGTCACAGTGTCATTGGCATAGTTAAAAAGAATAGTGGGTATGATAGGCACTTCAGAAATCTTTCTTGACTTGGATGAGTACAATGCCCATAACTAACTGGTCTTCAAAAGTTGATGAGAGATTACAATGCATGTTCTTCAAAACCATAAATCTTAGATAAAGGTGATCTGAGAATCTCTGACTCAGTATTGTAAATCAAATATTGTGATTTCTGTCTGCTAGCCAATTCTTCCCATGGCCAGAATTTTTACCTGCTTCAGCCAGGCAGAACAGGACGGTATAGCGAGGCCCATTTCAAAGTGCATTATTTTATTAGAACTAGCGGTTGAATGTCTTCTTTCCTTTCCTGAACAATTGGCATTGGAAAGATAACCAAAGAATAAGTATGTTTCTCCTTTGGTCATCAGTAGGCTTTAGCGCAATGAGAAAATGGATCCATGAAAAGGTGGAGGAGGGACAAAGATGTTGAGCCCACAGAACTCTCTCCTCAGAGAAATAACTTGTGTGGACAAGGATAAGGATGTATGTAAGAAACACCTTGTATTCCTCACAATCATCACCTTTTTACCAACTGCCTATTTTGTTTGTAACTTAGCATTTTACTAGTTCTTCCTGGAACTTACGTAGGAAAGTTTAAATCAGGGGCCTAAAGTCTCCTTGAAGAGCCATATCTTTGTCTTTCTTTCAGGGAAGGAGTATCATACATCCCTGTCTAAAGCTGAGGGGGAGAATAGGAACCCCAGATATATTCTAAAAGGTGGTTAAAATAGAAATACCCCAGCAAGTGCTGATTTGATTTACTGAATAGAGAGTGTAACTTACAGTGAATTCTGACACAATTTATCACGCACCAATCACAGGTACATAGAACAACCTTTCAATGAAATCAATATGAATTCTAAGACTAAATATAAATATATTGTAATCATTTCAAGTTTAACCCCCGCATTATCTTTAAAGTAAGTCCCTCTTGAATCTCTGTGAAGTCATATGTATTGTGGCATATTTGCTTCTGTAGGTTTCTTATCAGCAACCATCTGATAAAAATCAGTATTAAATAAATAATTTCTCTCCTTTCTGGGCAGATTCAGTTGCCACATTCCTTGGTGCTGTGAACAGACTTCAGACATAATCACTTGTAAAGTGTTTCTGTTTCCTATCTAAAGCTGCAGGTAGAGTCTAGTGACAGGCTGCCCTTTGATTCTTTTTTTCTGCATGCTGTGAATAAAAGTGGTGGCACTTCTTAGTGAGTATCCCCCCCAAAAAAAAAATCACATCCCTGGTGGACTTCTCCACATCAAACCCCTGGCTGTTAAAGACAGCATGAGGAGTAACAGCATGAGGCAGTTCAGATATTGGAGAAACGTGGGTCTTTTGTTCAAGTTATAAAAATAATGCAGAACATGAGAAGGACATTTCAGGGAAATTAGGTATGAATTCTTAGATAATAGCAATTTTCTTTCATCTCAGTCCATACCCCAGTTTCTTGAAACACACTAATGGACTTGGATGTGGTGTTTTTCCATCTAAAAGAAAAATCTCTGCTATTTAGGGTCCTGGCTTTATTCTCCATGTTGGCTTGAGCTTGAGAAGTCACATGCTGAAGTTGTAGTTGAGGATGTACAAGAATGTGGAGGGCCTTGAACATCGGGCCAGAGCCCTTGGATTTTATGCTACAGGCTTCTAGGAGCCATTAAAAGATTTTGAACAGGAGGAGTGTTAAAAATTTTAAGAAAGACTTGCTTTGGATACATGTTTAGTATAAAAGTGCAATTAATATAAAAGTGGGAGGGGGTCAGGTCCTGAAACATGATGGCAGAGGGGGTTTTATTGTTATGTGGAAAAGTGGAAAATGTTATGCATGCATGAACCATTGTATTTTACTGTCAACTATAAAACATTAACCTCCTAATAAAGAAATTTTAAAAAGAGCAATGATAAGGTATATTAAGGGGAGTAATATGGTTTTGCTCACTGCATGACTATAACTGGAGAATTCATCTCAACTGGCTATCTAGTTCAGCTTGTACCACTTGAAGAATTTCAGGGCCAGCTGTAAGAGTTCGGTGGTGAAAGAACAAAGTAGGAATTTATAATGGAAATATAATTCTAAAGAGAGTTTTTTAGTGATCAAGATCACTGGTAACACCAAATAATAATCGTTTTCAAGGGTGACTGTAGCATTGTTTGTTATTTTCTTTGAGCTCTTTGAAACCACTTCTATGCTATATAATTACCTTAAGTTGTAAGAGTTCCCTGCAGAGATAATTTATGCATTTTTGCTTTCTCATGCAAAAGCTTTAACAGTCTACAATGTTTGAAAGTGAAAACTGATTATTCCAAATAGGTCATGGTTGTACAAAGCTTATGAAGTATTAATAATTTGTACATATTCTCACAGCTTATATTCTGTTCTTCCACTGTGTTTTCAACTCTGGCAACACTTCAGTAACACATATTTGAAAGTTTAAATTGCATATTTTGATAAAGAACTGTAATTTGACCATTTCAAAATTTGATGTCATCAAAACCCTTTTTAACAATTAATAGAAGAATGTTGCAGTGTTTCAGGAATACAGAAAAACATCAAATTTAATTTAAGCAAAGTTTCTGACAATTCCTTTCATAAATTATAACAGGATATTTACTTTAAACAGCCCTGCATGGCACTGCAGGTTTAGAATTTTGGCTTCACTACAGTGGTTTCCGCATAACCGGGCTCATAATACACAGCATCACAGGTCTAGTCATAAATAAAGAACCATATGTCTGCAACAGAGCTACACATCCAAGCTTCACATTTTTCTTGGGAAAATCTAATTCACTTTTTCATAGTGGCATTCATACTACAGAATGTCTCATTTCAGTGAATTTTCACAGGATTTTTTTTCAGTCATCTTAAGTTTTTCAGGGACCTGCTTTCCCCTCCCCTTTTGTCTTTTATTTATGGCTATTATTTTTTAAAGTGATGAATGTGTATCACACCAAAGAAAGTCTCCAAAAACAAATAAGCTCTCACTCCTCTGCTAGGCACCTCTGTAGCCATCTTTGTAGAAGAAAATCAGCCCCATGGAGGTCTCTCACCTTCTCCCTGAGCTCTGAGCACAACTGGGAGTTTGGACAAGGGACAGATTTCCTCCAGCAGAAGAAAGACTGCCTACTTTCTCACTTAAACCAGTAAACCCTTTGGGACTGGGAGAAGGTGGCAGGCATTTCTGGAAGCCCACAAAATTATACAAATGAAGAAAATAAACCTTGTCCAAACTCCCAGTTGTGCTCAGAGCTCAGGGAGAAGGTGAGAGATTTTGTTGTTGTTGTTGTTGTTATTGTTGTTGTGTTTCTGTGTCTATCTCTCTTTTCTCTCTCAATTGTGTGGGAACGCATACATAAATTCACACAGAAACCCAATTACGTTGATGGCTATTACTCCTTATCTATTACATCTTCAGAGGGGTACTTGTCTGTTTGCTTTGTTTTTGATGGATGTCTTTTTCTCCTTTTCTGTTACATCTAAAGAGACAAAAGTTGGGTTTGAACCATTGTGCTGGGGGCATCCCCTAAAATCTCCCAAGATAAAGAAATGGGGGTGAGATACAGGCAGAAGTACACTGAGTTGATCACACACCTTACCATGTGGGAGGACCCGGGTTTGAGCCCCCAGTCCCTACCTGCAGGGGGAAGCTTCAGGAGTTGTGAAGCAGGTCTGCAGGTATCTCTTCATTTCTCCCCCTCTCTATCTTCCTCTTTTCTCTCTCAGTTTCTCTCTGTCATATCTAATAAATTAAATTAAAATAAAAAATAGCTGCCAGGAGCAGTGGATTCCAAGTGCAGGCACCAAGCCCTAGTAATAACTGGTGGCAAAATAAATAAATAAATAAATCACTAGAAAGAGTGAAAGCCAACATATGTAAAAATTCAGTTATGAATAGTTTGCAGCAGGATGAACTTTTTGTGGTGTAATCTGGGCAAATGTTAAAGCAAGACATTTGCATTTAGTAAACAGAAAGCTGCCTGGCATGATGGTGGAGAAAGCAGTGATGGGCTGGGCTGGTGATCTGTGCTCAAGCTCTTCCTTCTCTTCCACCTCAGTACCACTTAGAGCTCTGGGTTTTGTTGCCCTCCAAAGAGCTTAAAAACTAGCTTTCTTTTCACGTGTCAACACTGTCTTTTCTAAGCAGATTCTAGCTACCTGTAGAAAGAGCAACTTCTCGGTTCTGGATTTATTTTCCATCAGCAAGTGTGAAACTCAGGTTTCAGTATATTAACAGTTCTGCCTCTTAATTATTCAACAGTTGAGGGGCAGCTCTTTAGATAGATGGGGGGAAAAGTCTATAGCACTCCATTTAGAATTGTTACCTTTGCCATCATCGTTATTAAACTGTCCCTTACCTGTCAGTTGAGTGCTGTAAGCACCTTAGGAAACTTTACAAGTAGCACTGCTGAAACCAAAGGTGCTACTAGATCTTCCATGATGTTGTTATTAGTAACCTATGTTATGAAAGGAGAAATAGCAAAACAACAGATTGGAGCAAAAGACTCAAGAAAATAATGTTGTACTTTTCTTTTTAAATTTTTTAAAATTTATTTAAAAGGAGACATTAACACTACCATAGGATAAGAGGGGTACAACTCTACACAGTTCCCACCATCAGATCTCTATATCCCATCCCTTCCCTGATAGCTTTCCTATTCTTTATCCCTCTGGGAGTATGGACCCAGGGTCATTGTGGAATACAGAAGATGGAAAGTCTGGCTTCTGTAACTACTTCCCTGCTGAACATGGGCATTGACTGGTCGATTAATACTCCCAGCATGCCTCTCTCTTTCCCTAGTAGGGTAGGGCTCTGGGGAAGCGGGGCTCCAGGACACATTGGTAGGGTCGTCTATCCAGGGAAGTCTGGTCAGCATCATGCTGGCATATGGAACCTGGTGGCTGAAATGAGAGTTAACATATAAAACCAAGCAAATTGTTGAACAATCATGAACCTAAGGGCTGGAATAGTGCAGATGACGTGTTGGGGAGGGGGTTCCTCCATTTTGTAGATAGCTAATAGGCATATTTTTGTTATATTTCAAAGGGCCTGTAGCTTTACTAGTTTTGTTGTTGTTGTTGTTTGTTTTCTCTGAGCCTGAAATCTGATTTTCAGGTGGATCCATGTTATTGTCTGGGGAGGTGATGTCATGGCTGGAAGAGGGACAGAAAGCTGGATGAGGGAAAAGAGTAGCTCCCTAATATGGGGAAGGTGCATACATATTGTTGACTGTAAACCCCATCGATTTGATGTGGTCTGGAGCCCATATTCAGCTTAGGAGCCTATGTGACCTCTGCATCTCTGTAGATCTGACATTCTCTAGTCATGAGTAGGAACAATCCATGCTGCCCCAATATTGACCCATTTTCCTCAGGTGTAGCATAGAGTATGGTGTCCACTCTCTCTTCAAAGGACCTTCCATATGACCCAGTAATTCCTCTCCTGTTGTTCCTGATAGAGGCAACCTTTAACAATGGATAGAGGAATTTATTTAAGGTCTAGGCCCATCAAGTCTATTTGGGAATATCAGGACTCCCTGAATAGGGCCCCAGCTGATGGGGTGGCCTGATAGTGACTAAAGAGTCATCATTAAAGTATGCCAGTCTCTTGCCCTTATTCAGCTTTCTCAGTCCTTGCTTTGATAAGGTTAGCTTTGGAGTGAGTGAGAGAACTGTAATAGGAAGTAGGTGAGGAGGGTATCTCAGGCTAATTAGATACTATTTCATTAGTAACTTTATACTGACTCACTGCAGACTATTGTGTACATTTGCTTTCAGGTACATATTTTGCCCTAGTTTATGGATACCTGTGAACATATGCTCTGTCTCATGGGACCTGGTCTATATCTACGTTTTGGAACTTTGCTAGAAAGTGAACTTCCTGGAATGAATTAGAGAATGCTATGAAGGGAAAGGTCTCACTCGAGTAATGAAGCTGAAAGGTTGTCATTCCACACCTGAAGTCTTTAGACACAGTCTGAAGTGAAGCATGCTGAGGTGGTACTCCTTGCCTTGATTAGGTTGGGATCAGCAGATGCAATATTATTTGGTATGAATTGAGAGAACCATGCAGGAAAGTGCACCCCACCCTAAGGTTCCAGGACTGGGGGAAATATAGACTCTGTAGTGGAAATGTTAGGTTTCTGCTGTCTTAGAGTTCAAGAAGGCAAAAGCTAGAAGAAGAAGAGTTCAAGAAGACAACAGATAGTCATTATAATTACATTATTTGGTAATTGGGTTAACTTTGAAATATCCCTTTTTTAGGATTTGCTGTATAATACACAACATCACCATAATTTATGTCCTTTGACATTATTTGTATATAGCAGTGCCACCAGTTGCTTCTGTTCTCCCTGGTCTAGGCTTTTGAGAGAGTCAACATATCAAAGACTCAGCCTATGTATTAAAAACTCAGTCTGTGCTTTAAAAAGTTTGATACAACCAATTTTCCCCTTTCACATTAATTAAATAGTGATTTATATGACTATAAATTAATAGGAGTGTACATAAACACCATTCCCACCACCAAAAGACTGTGTCACACCCATGCCCCAACCCTACCCACCCCCACTACCCAGGGAAGCTGAACATTAACCCTCACCCTCAACCCAGGGTTTTTACTTTGGTGCCCTACTCCAGATTTAGTCAAGTCCTTCTTTTAGTTTCTTTCTGCTCTTCTTTCTCAACTTCTGTTGATTAGTAGGATCAGCTCATACTCATCTTTATGTTTCTGACTTAGCTCACTTCACATAATTCCTTCTAGCTCCATCCAAGATGGGTCAGAGAAGGTGGGTTCATTGTTCTCAATAGCTGCATAGTATTCCATTGTGTATATATACCACAGCTTTCTCAGCCACTCATCAGTTGTTGGGCACCTGGGTTGCTTCCAGGTTTTAGTTATTATGAATTGTGCTGCTATGAACATAGGCGTACAAATATCTTTTTGGTTGGGTGTTATGGAGTCCTTGGGTCATATGGAAGGTCCATGTATAGCCTTGTGAGAATTCTCCAGACTGGTCTCCACTTAGATTGGACCAAATTACATTCCCATCAGCAGTGCAGAAGGTTTCCTCTGTCCCCACAACCTCTCCAGCTTTTGTTGCTGCTGTCCATCTTGATGTATGACATTCTCACAGGGATGAGGTGGTATCTCAATGTTGTCCTTACTTGCATTTCTCTGACAATCAGTGACCTGAAGCAATTTTTCATGTGTGTGTTAGCCTTTTGGATCTCTTCTGTAGTGAATGCTGATCCACTTGGAGTTGATTTTTTTTCTGGTTAAATAAGGTGGTTCAGTTTCATTCTTCTGCATGTTTTGACCCAGTTTTCCCAGCACCATTTATTGAAGAGAGCCTCCTTCCTCCATTTAATACTTTGGGCCCCCTTATCAAAGATTAGATGTCCATAGGTGTGGGGGTTTAGTTCTGGGCTTTCAATTGTCTTCCCTATTTTTGTTCCAGTACCAGGGTGTTTTGATGATGATGGCCTTATAATACAGTTTTACAATGGCCCTATAATAAAATTTGAGATCTGAGAGTGTGTTGCCTACGTTTCTGTTTTATTTTTCCTCAAGATTGTTTTGGCAATTCTGGGTGTTTTCTGGTTCCAGATAAATGATTGTAGTTTTTGTTCTGTTCTCTTAAAGAAGCGTGGTGGAACTTTGGTGGGTATCAGGTTAAATTTGTATATGGCTCTAGGGAGAATGTTCATTTTGATGATATTTATTCTTCCAGTCCATGAGCATGGGCTGTCTTTCCATTTATTGGTATCAGTTTCTAGTTCCTTGAATAGTGACTCATAGTTTTAAGTACATAAGTCTTTCACTTCTTGGTCAGCTTTATTCGTAGGTATTTGATTGATTTTGCTACAACAGTGAATGTAAGTGATTTTTGGATATCTTCTTCAGATTTATTGTTTGCATAAAAATGCTACTGATTTTTGTACATTGATTTTGTAGCCTGATACCTTGCTATATTGCCTAATGATTTCCTGTAGCTTTCTGCTGCATTTTTTAGGTTTTTCTATGTATATTATCATAACATCTGCAGATAGTGAGAGTTTGACTTCTTCCCTCCAATCTGCATTCCTTTGATTTCTTTCTCTTGCCTTATTGCTATGACAAGAACTTCCAATACTATGTTGAAGAGTAATGGTTATAATGGACAGCCTTGTCCTCAATCTGAAAGGGAATGCTTTCAGATTCTGTACATTGAGTATGATGTTGGCTTTAGGTTTGCTATATAGGACTACACTATCTTGAGGAATTTCCCATCTATTCCCTTTTTTTTTTAGTGTTTTGAGTATGAATGGGTGTTGGATTTTGTCAAAGGCTTTCTCTGCATCTATTGAGATAATCATGTGGTTTTTGGTTTTGCTTTTATTGATGTGGTGAATGACATTGATTGACTTACGGATGTTGAACCAGCCTTGCATTCCTGGGATAAATCCCACTTGGTCGGGATGAACAATCTTTTTGATATACTGCTGTATCCGGTTGGCCAGGATCTTGTATAATATTTTGGCATCTATGTTCATCAGAGATATTGGTCTGTAGTTTTCTTTTTTCGTTGTGTCCCTATCTGCTTTTGGTATCAGGGTGATCTTGGTTTCACAGAAGGTGAAAGAGAGTGTTCCTGTTACTTTGATCTTGTGGAAGAGCTTTAGAAGTATAGGTATTAGTTGTTTCCTGAAAATTTTGTAGAATTCGTTTGTGAAGCCATCTGGTCCAGGACTTTTGTTGTTGGGAAGATTCTTAATAACTGTTTTGATTTATTTGTCTGTGATTGGTACATTTAGGTTTGGTTGGTTCAGTTTTGGAAGGGTATATGTTTCCAGGAATCCTTCCATTTCTTCCAGATTCTCTAGCTTGGTTTCTTATAGTTCTTTGTAGAAGTCTCACAAGCTTTTCTGGATTTCTCTGGTGTCAGTTGTGCTATCTCCTCTATCTTTTACACTTCTATTTATTTGGGTCTTCTGCATTTTTTTAGTGAGTCTGGCTAAGGGTTTGTCAGTCTTGTTTAATTTTTCAAAGAACCAAGATTTAGTGTCATTGATACTTTGTATGATTCTCTTATTTTCGATGTTGTTTATTTCTGCTCTAATTTTAGTGATTTCTGTCCTTATTTATGGTCCCTTTGTCCTTCTTCCTCTAAGTCCTTAAGATGTGTAATAAGGTAATTTATCTGATCTTTTTCTTGTTCTCTAATATGTGATTGTATAGCTATGAGTTTCCCTCTCAATACTACATTAACTGTGTCCCAAATATCTTGATTACTTGTGTCTTCGTTTTCAGTTCTTTCCAGGAACATTTGAATTTCTTGCTTGAGTGTCTGTCTGACCCAATGGCTCTTAAGCAGTATGTTGAGTTTCCAAATTCTATGACTTTTCATAATTTCTGTTTGTTTTTGCATGTTAGCTTTGTTGCACTAAGGTCTGAGAAGATACTTGGGATGATTTAAATGCTCTTGAATTTGTTGATACTGTCTTTGTGGCCCAACATGTGGTCTATCCTTGAGGATGTGCTGTGCGGATTTTAAAGAATGTGTATCCCAGTTTTTTGGGGTGGAGGACTGAAAATGTCCAGGAGATCTAGTGTGTCCATCTCTTCATTTAATTCTCTTGTTTCTTTGTTGATTCTCTGCTTTGTTGATCTGTCTAAGTGTGAGAGTGGGGTGTTGAAGTTTCCCATTATTATTGTATTACTATTGATATATTTTTGTAGTTCTTTCAGTAGGTGTTTGATGTATTTAGTTGGTCCCACTTTGGGTGCATAAATGTTAATAATTGTCAAATCTTCTTGGTTGATTGATTCTCTAGTCATTTTTTAATGGCTTTGCCTATCTTTTATTACTTTATTTAATTTAAAATATATTGTGTCTGAGATTAGAATGGCTGTTCCTGCCTTTTGTTGTGGTCCGTTAGCTTGTATAATAGGTTACCATCCTGCCACTTTAAGTTTGTGTTTCTCTTGTTGGGTCAGGTGGGATTCTTGCATGCAGCATATGGATGGGTTATGTTTTCTTATAGATCCTCCCACTCTGTGCCTTTTAATGGGTGGATTTAATCCATTGACACTTGTTTATATTATGGATTGAATGTATTGTAGTGCCATTATTCAACAATTCTTTATTTGCTCTGATATATGGTAAGTATTACAGTGATTACCATTCTCTTTTGGCTTTTAGAGTTTGAGTGGAGAAGACTGCTGATAGTCCTATGGGTTTTCCCCTGTATGTGACTTTTTGTTTTTCTCTTGCAGCCTTTAGGATCTTTTCGTATCCTTGCTTCTTTTCATTGTGACTATGATGTGTTTTGGTGTCTTCACGTCTGGGTTGATTCTGTTTGGGACTCTCTGGACCTCTTGAACCTTAATTTACTTTATATTGTCTAGGTCTGGAAGTTTTCTTCTATTATTTCCTCTAGAATATTTACTTCCCCTTCCTCTGGTAGGCCAATTATATGAATGTTACTTCTTTTGAGATCATCCCATATGTCTCTGTTGTTGTTTTCAGTGTCTCTCAATCTCTATTTGAGCTCTTTTACCTCTTTATTTGTTTTCTCTAGCTCATCCTCTGTCTGGCTAATTCTTTTTTCTGCTTCTGTTAATCTTCTTTCCTTTCCCTCAGCTTCTTTCTTCAGTTCAGTTATAGTATTAGCTTGTCCTGCTAGTTAGCCTTTTAGCTCAGCTATTTGAGCTTTCATTTCTCTAATTACCTCGAGGTAGGTTATATTTTCTTTGAGGTTCTCCTCTGTTGTTTCCCTAATTCTGATAGCCCTTTCCTCCATAGTTGTCTTCATTTCTGTGATTATTAGGTTTACTATTGCTTTCATACTTCTCTTATCTATAGTTACTTCTGACTGATTTGGAGTTTCTTCTGGGTTCCTGTCCTGATTCATTGTGGTACAATTTTATTTGATCTTGATTTAACCTTTTTTATTGATGTTGCTTTTATTTTTCTGTTCTGTTATTTTTAGTGGTTGTGTTTTTACTACAAGCCACGCTATCCTAAAGACCTTTATGACAAGTGCAGTCACCAACCTCAGAAATTACTATAGTAGTAACTGAGGAAAAGATTGATATACTTCACCCAATAGCATTTAGCTAAACAACACCTCCAGTCCAAGAAAAAAATAGTAACTAAACAAAAGAAAAAGAGACAGGAAAAAAGGGAAAGCAAGAATAGACAGTTATGGAAATATACTCTCCACTATAAATTCTAGGGATAGAAAGGGGAGAAAGGGAAGTAGAGAAGACACACACACACACATAGAGTCCAATCTGAGTCAGATTCCTTACCCAAAATAATTCACAAGTGAGTATTAGTGAATTCAGAAAACAAAAGAAGGAGGAAGGAAGAAAAGAAGAAAGAAGAAAGAAAGGAAGGAAGAAAGAAAGGAGAAAAAAGGAAGAGCAGTGAACATAAAGTTTTGTTGTTTTCTTTAATTAGTTAAGAGGAGGGAAAAAGGAGAGTGGAGAGAAATGATAGAGAGAAACAAGTTCCTCTCACAACAGATAGGACATCCAGTCACCGAACAATGGAAAAAATAACAACAGTTAATTTTGGTTAGCCTGAGCAAAGACAGCCAATTGTAAGAAGTATCAGGAAAAAAAAAAACCTTCCAGGTAGTCTTTCCCAGGCAGGGATGAGGCTCTGATTGGTCAAGTATTTTGTCACTCAAATAGAGCTCCAGCCACTTAAAAAAATAGAGAAGTTAAAGCAAGAGGCTTGGAATGACACCCCTGGTGAGCCAGGAATCTTGGTAAAGAAAATAGCTCAGTAGGGAGCCTGCTAGGAGCTACTGTGCTGTCCCTGGAGGCTGGTACTGGGGTGGGGGGGTGAGCTCAGAAATAAGGGATTTTACTTTGTCCCCCTGACCTCCTTTTGTCAGTCCAAGAGAGAGTTATGAGACTGTATTTTGGTGTCACTCTGACCAGCCCGTGTTCACCCTCCTACAGACAGCCCAGTATCCTACCCTATCCAGCAGATTCGGGGCTGCAAGCTGCTGCCTCTTGGAGCTAATGGCAGCTGCGGCTCCAAAGTCACCATCTTGGCCATGGTGTACTTTTTATATCACAGTAATTAAAACAAGACATCTAAATGTCATTTGGCCCATTAATGCTGGATTATTCCACACATCTCTTTAATATCATATGGGTTCACCCCCATACACATAGTAATTCAAATTTGAGAATCTTAAGATATTTTAAGCCCCAAATTAAAAGCTTGCACATCATTGTCCTTGAGAAAAAATCTCTCTACTGAAAGCAGTTCTCGTGCATCATTAATGGGGAGTCTGCACCCTGTCAGAAAAGTGCTTCTCTCCTTTCCTGAGTTCATCTCACTTTCAAGTTGGAAGGGGTATATGGTGCTGGGCTACATACTCATTCATTCTTTACCTTCTCCTCCTTCTCTTCCTCCAGCTCCTCCTCCTCCTCCTTCTTCATTTACTTCCTTTTGTTTTCTTTACTTTTGCCACCAGGATTATCATCAGGATTCAGTGTCTGCATGAAGACTCCATTAGTCCTTGCATGTCACCCCCATTCCTTTTATTTTAGGATGGGGATGTGAAATAGAGAAAGGGAGAGAGACTGAGAGGTAGAGACACCTGAACCCCTGCAGCACTACTCCACCTCTTGCAGGTGGAAACCAGGTGGCTTAAACCCAGGTACTTGTGCATGGTTATGTGAACTCTATCCACTCAGCCACTGCCAAACCCCTATATTTTCTTTATTTCTGTTCTTTCACCAAAACACAGTTCAGTTCTAGTTATAGGTAGTGCCAGGACACAAACCTGGAACATATTGCATTCATGTTCCATGTGCTCTCTTCCAAGCCCTATTTTTTTTTAGCATATCACACAAAACAAAAGGGGAGAGATGACATAACCAGTAAGCACTTATACACACTTGCTGTTTTCCATGTTCTTTGCAAACCTTCTCCTCCCTGCATGTTCCCATGTCCCATGAGGTCTTCAAGTCTACTCTCTTCTCAGAGGTTCAGAATCAGAGCACAGGTGAATAACCCATTGCTAGGCATCAGGACGTGTTAAGAGGCAGGTTGGAACATAGCTCTTCAGTTTTATGTCCATCAAGGCACCAGGCACATGCGTAGAAAGCGGGGACTTTCAGCCATTGTTGGAACCATCTGCTTAGAAGAGAAATAACATCGCCATGGCTGCTGTCTGTCAAGTGAATGAAAGGATTCAATGGAAATTGAGTTTCTAAAGAAATGGCTGATTGAAGGGATTTAGGCCTGTGGGCTTCTCACCAGGGAGTGGAAGAATTCCTTTCTCAGATCATAGGAGTATATATCACTGAATAGAAAGATTAAATCAGGTCATTATGACCCCAAAGGTTCCTTCCATGGTGCTGGGGACTTGGTTGACTCTGTGTGACTAGTAGTTTAACATGAATGCTTCTATGTGCATCTCATTTGAGACTTGTTTATCATTGCTTTTCAATGAGGAAGAGAATGGCACCACTCAGTTCTAGCATATGGTGGTGCCAGGGATTGAACCAGGGTTCTCACTCATGCAAATCCTATGATCTATCTGTTGAACCATCTCACTAGAACCTCCACTTGAGTCTTAAATTTGTTAATGGGCTTCCCCAGTTTTGATTCTGAGTGCCATTTGCATGCTTTCAATAGGTCCTTTGAAAGGGACAAATGGGAAAAGGAATTCACTATTCTCATAGAACAATGGTTCTCTGCACAGATTTCCTGTTTGTAATTTGTAGGTGTAATGCAATTTGTTGTCCCTTCCATGCTATGTGACAATTTTATAATCTGCGGTTTATAGTTAGTTCTTTGCATCCTGGCTTTGTGGCTCAAAGTGGAAAGCATGCGCTAGAGAGTTCCATTGGAGCAGGAAGGCTTACTAACAGTTTTTTCCCTGCCTATGAAAGAAAAAAAGGTACAGGGTCTCCTTTGCTAGTCTTTCAAATAGATTTCATGTTTTTGTAACGTACTCTTTTCTATCAAAGCATACCCTAACAAATATAACATAACCACTGTCCAACAAAAAGCAAAATGTTGATAGGCAAAATTGCCTATAGCACTAGCATGTGGTATACACTCACTTTGTTGTGGTTTCATATTTAAGAGGCTTCTGCCTCAACAGAGATTTTCCCATCTGCAAGGATTTGCAAAGGAAGACCTTTTCTCCATTACATGATTGTTGGATCTCTGGAAAAAGTTTTCAGAGTTCTAGATTTTCAATGATTCAACAAGAGTTTGCAGCACCGTTTTAAAAGATGTAACTTGGGAATCGGGCAGTAGCGTAGCAGGTTAAGCACACGTGATGCAAGGCGCAAGGACCAGCATAAGGATCCCGGTTCGAGCCCCCGGCTCCCCATCTGTAGGGGAGTCACTTCACAAGTGTTGAAGCAGATCTGCAGGTGTCTTTCCCCCCTCCCTCTGTCTTACCCTCCTCTCTCCATTACTCTCTGTCCTATCCAACAACAACGACATCAATAACAACAACATAATAACTACAAAAAAAAACAAGGGCAACAAAAGGGAATAAATAATTTTTTTTTAAGCTCATTCTCTTGCTGGCTGCAAAATCCTTCCAGAGTCATTCTTTCTCAGCTGGATTTAGATCCCACTCCGAAGTCGTTGTGTAGACATGGTCACAAATTAGAAAGCATTACCATAACAAAGGATACTTATCTTTACAAATCATAGCAGATATTTGAGGCCCCTTGCAAAAACACATAGACCAGCCCTTCTCTAAGAAAAATCAACAACCAGAATTAATACATGTAATAGACCAATTATATATAATACCAATTATATATAATATATATAATATCAATTATATATAACATATAATGCCAATTATATATATATATATATAATTTGCGAGATTCATTCACTTTGAGAAATGTTTTTCCACTGAAAAATTGCTATTATCCCCCAGATAAGGACAAAGATTAAAATTTAATCTAGCAAGACATCAAAAACTAAAGGCGATGGTCATACTTCCTCTCAACAATACACCTTATGTAAAATGAAGTACATCTTCTGCCACCTAATTAGATCGCCTGAAGAATCTGCTGGCTTGCTTCCCCCCTTCCTTCCTTCCATTCGTTCATTCATTATTCATTCTTTTTTTTTTTGCCTCTAGGGTTATCTCTGGTGCTCAGTGCTGGCATCACAAATCCAGTGCTCCTGGTGGCCATTTTTCCTTTTTTTTTTTTTTTTGGACAGGACAGAGAGAAATTGAGAGAGGAGGGGGAGGTAGAGAGGAAGAGAAATAGACACCTGCAGCTTGTGAAGTGTCCTCCCTGCAGATGTGGAACCCAGGGCTTGAACCAGATCCTTGTGTGGGTCCTTGCACATCTTATTACAAGCGCTTAACCGGGTGCACCACCATCCAGTTCCCAAAGAATCTGCTTTCTCTTGCAAGGTTTCAGAGTAATACTGTTCCTGGCCAGGTATCCAGCCTCCCACATATGTGACCCATTGCTCTGTCACAAATCTGAGCAAATGACCCCCCCCCCCGAATTTCAGAAGTATTTGCAGATTGAGGTTCAACCTGAGTGAAGCCTGTGGCTTCTATAATTATATATCATGGCAGAAATAGTCCCTCTTAGGCTGTATACTTTTGTCCTGTTTTGTTCCTTGCCTTTAAAAAAGTTTATTTCTGTGTGCTTTATGAAATAAATACCTTGGTATAATTTGACAGCATGAATAATCCACGTTATGAGACTGCTTTGCAAAAATACATGAAATCCTGACAGACCAAGTACAAGGGACTCAGTGAAATTTGGTGGTAAAATATGGTCAAATCCATGTCCTATTTCTATTTTAAATGGGCTATTGGTTGACAGGCTCCTTAGATTTCTTTAAATCTATTCTTCTGGAGAACTGATAAATAAAAGCAATACCATGCTTTGTAGGGTCAAACATAATCAGGTAAATTAAGATGTATGAATTATCTTGGAATATAGAAATTCTAGAAGGAAATGCCATTGTAGCTATAGGAGGAAAAGTAGTCTCCTGTGCACATTTGTAGTGAACATTTAGGTTTCTGTACAGATGATTGCTAATTGTGCACTTGAAAGTCTTATATGTCCTGGTATTTCACAAAGCTCATTTTGATGCATTGCATTTCTTTAGTGCCATGGCTTGAGACCTTTCAGCCTACTGCAGACAGAAGAAATGAAAAATGAAAAGAGGCAAAAACAGTTTTCTGGGAGCCAAGCTTGGAGGAAAGCACTCAACACAAAGTATAATTCATGTGCAGCCCAAATTTGGGAGCAGAATTTATATCCTTCCATGTTATTAAAACACATATACAGAGCCTTTTTTTTCTTTTGGTAAATTGATTCCATAAAGAAAAGGAACCTTGAAAGAAAAAGAGGATTTATTTTACCCAGGGCTTCTGAGCATGTATTATCAGAGGCAAATCCACATGTCATGTTTATGGAGCTTCTTACAATTTTCAGAGCTTTTTCACATACATCATCTCATTGGATCCTCCTGCAGCAATACAATAAAGTCCAGAGTACTGCTGCCCCCCGCACTATTTAAAAAAAAAAAACTCAAATTCAGTAGAATTGAGTTGATGGTGGACTGTTTGCAGATCCAAAGACCAAAAATAGTAATTTAATTCCTTTATATCTTGCTTAACAGGGAATTTCTTCCTTCTTGAAGCATAACATTGTTGTGTCTTTAATATTCCCCCCTTCTCCTCCCTCTCCCATTCCCTCCCACCTCCATCTCCTACCATTTTCACCCATGTTTGCTGTTGTGATTTGTTTTTCAAATTGAATTTATCTGATAGGCTGCTCCTCTCCTTCTTTTATGGCACACTCTTTCTGACCTCAAAGGCAAGTTCTGACTTGTTGGTCTCTGCTTTAAAACAGCTCTCCGTTCATTTCATGCCACATTTAACACGTACCCTCCCCACCCCACCCCCTTTTCTTTTTGGACCTGTGCAAGATCCAAAACAAGTTTTCGTCATTCTTTCATTTCCTCAGATGTGCACTGGTCATTTCCTACAAGCCAGACTTCATGCTCAGAGCTTCCCTCAAGTGTCTCCCAGTCCAGAGGACATTTGAATGATCTATACTCTGTTTATCATGCATTATGAATTTTACTTTGCTACAGTGAACTGTGTGTTGATTTTCTCTTTGCCGTGCTCTCCCCACCTGAGCTTTGATCTTGGTAATGATGAAGTTCATTCATTTCAAATTTACTCTGGTAGAGAACATCAAAGTTAATTAATCCTGTATTTTGAAATCACGTATACAGGGGATTATGTTGGTAGTTAAAGCATCAATCCCATGGATATATTATTTCTATTTTAAGATTCTATTTTGGGGGACAGATGTAGTAGCATCATGGTTATGCAAAAATACGTTCATGCTTCAGGTTCCAAAGTCCCATGTTCAGTCTCCCACATCACCATAATTCAGAGCTGAGCAGTGCTGTGGTTAAAAATAAAAAATCCTTTCTTTTTTTTTTTTACCAGAGTTGAGAGTTAGATTTTAATCTTCATATTATTTTGATTATGCTGTAGAATCTTTGGTGCTCACAAGTCAGACCCATATCAGTAATCTGCTAACTTTAAATCTAGAAAATTAATTGTCGTAAGAACATGACTCTGAATTAGAAGAGTGACCCTTGCTATTGGCAGTAATTGTTAAATTAACTGAATTGTCAGATAATTGAAAATGTGACTGGTAGAGAGAATAAAAGAGAATGAATAAGATACAAGGGAGAGAGAAATTAGTTGAGAAATGCTTGTGGAGTCTGTTGAGAACAGGAACTCGTGTTTTATAAGGCTGTTTTTTTCTACATTATCTTTTATAAGTGATTTTATGTTTTATGACACTGTAAGATTACAGAAATATAGGTTTATAGAGCCCAGGCTCACTTTTTAAAAATTATTTTATTAGTGATTTAATTATGGTTCACAAGATAATACCATTACAAGGGTATAGTTCCACACTGCACCTATCACCACACCTTCCCCTGCCTCTGACTCTCCTCACCTCCCAGGGATAAACACCATAGTTGTTCAAAGTCTTACCAACAGTTTGCCGTATTTTAAAACATGTTCATGTGTTTCAGTTCTTTATATGGCACATATAAATTAGTTGTCTTTCAGAGAAATGTTGGTCCATTAGTAACAGATAAAACCCATATTTTTTCTGGTCCTTTTTTCAACCATGACATTATCTCCCCAGACAATAACTAGCATCCACCTGCATATCAGATTTCAGACTCAGGGAGAAAAAAAGAACTAGTATATCCACAGGCCCTTTGGAATATAACTAAAATATGCCTACTAGCTATCTGCAGAATGGAGGCCTCCCCCCATTAGGTTCATGATTAGTCAACAATTTGTTTGGCTTTATATGTTAACTCTCTTTTCAGCCACCAGGTTCCAGATGCTAGTATGATGCCAACCAGACTTCCCTGGACAGACAACCCCACCAATGTGTCCTGGAGCTCCAATTCCCCAGAACCCCACCCCACTAGGAAAAGAGAGAGGCAGGCTGGGAGTATGGATCGACCTGTCAATGCCCATGTTCAGCGGGGAAGCAGTTACAGAAGCCAGACCTTCCACCTTCTGCAACCCACAATGACCTTGGGTCCATACTCCCAGAGGGTTAAAGAATAGGAAAGCTATCAGGGGAGGGGGTGGGATACAGAGATCTGGTGGTGGGAATTGTGAGGAGTTGTACCCCTCTTATCCTATGGTTTTGTCAGTGTTTCCTTTTTATAAATAAATAAAAAGTAGCAGTAAGAGTGCTTGAATACAAACACCAAATGAAAGAATCTCAAGTTATGATATATGATAAGAAGGATGAGAAAAGCAAAACAGACAAAAAGGTTGTAAAAAAGATTGAACACTACAGAGTGATGTGAAGGTCCTGCAAAGTTTCACCAACATTTTCTTCTATGACTTATAGAGTTCCTGGCCTAATATTTGAGATCTTTGATCCATTTTGCTTTGACTTTGGTGTTAGGTAGGAGTCTAGTTTCACTTTTCTACACATGCCTGACATTTTCCTCAGCACCATCTGTTGAAGAGACTTTCTTTACCCCATTGAATGGTTTTGACCCCTTTGTCATATGTGCGGGCTCATATCTGGGCTTTTGATTCTGCTCCATGGATCTGAATGTCCATTTTTATTCCAGTACCATGCTTTGATTACTATTGCTTTGTAGTATAAACTGAAATTGGGAATCGTGATACCTCCATGCTTGTTCTTAGAAGTGCTTTGGGAATTCGTGACTTTTTCTGGTTCCATACAAAGTTTTAGACAGTTTGTTCAATTTGCTTGAAAAATGCCACTGGTGTCTTCACATGGACTTCATTGAAATTGTAGACTGCTTTTAGTAGAATACTAAAATGTCTATTCTTCCAATCCAGGAGCAAGGAATGTTCTTCTACTTCTGTGCCTCCTTTTCTGTTTGTTTTAGTAATAGCCTACAGTTTTTTTATTGACTTAAAATGATAATGATCGACAAGACTGTCAATAAGAAGAGTCCAGTTTCACACAATTCCCACCACCAGAGTTCTGCATCCTATTCCCTCCACTGGAAGCTTTCCTATTTTCTATCCCTCTGGGAGCATGGACCCAGGGTCTTTATGGGTGCAGAAGTTGGGAGGTCTGGCTTCTATAATTTGCTTCTCTGCTGGACGAGGGCATTGACTGGTCCATCCATACACCCAGCCTGTTTCTATCTTTCCCTGGTGGGACAGGGCTTTGGAGAGGTGGAGTTCCAGGGTACACTGATGAAGTCATCTCCCCAGGGAAGTCAGGTTGGCATCATGGTAGTATCTGCAACTTGGTGTCTGAAAAGGTGTTATGATATAAACAGAACAATTTGTTTAATAGTAATCCGGACCCTACAGGTAAAACTATAGCAGATGAGATTTGGAAAATCTAACCATTTTGGGAAAAGCTAGTAGATCTATTTTAGGTATATTCCAAAGAGCCTGTGACTTTACAACTTTTTTCGATCCCAAGAGCTATAACATACAGGTGGACTAAAGATATTGTCTGGGGAAATGGTATCAGAGATGGAAATAGGACTAGAAAGCTGGATCTACAGTTTTTTTGTAAACGTCCTTCACATCCTTCATGAGATTCACCTCAGGGTATTTTAACTTTTTGGATGATTGTAAATGAGATTGAGATTTTACTTCCATTTCCTCTGATTTCTTGTTTCAATACAGAAATGCCACATATTTATGTGCACTAATTTTTATATCCTGAAACTTTACTGAATTTATTAATTATTTCTAGTAGGTTTTTGAGTCTTTAGGGTTCTCTAGGTATTATTATCCATAAATAGTGATAGTTTGATTTCTACTTTTCTATTCTGTACACCTTTGATATGTCTTTTTTTGTGTGATTGCAGTGGCAAGGACCTTGAGGACTATGTTGGGTATTAGCGGAAATAGTCTTGTCTGATTCCTGATTTTAGGGGTAAATCTTTCATCTTTTTTCAATCGAGAATGATGCTAGCCAGGGCTGTGGAGACAGCACTGTAGTCATGCAAAAAACCTGCATGCCTAAGGCCTTGAGGGCCCAGGTTCAATCCCTAGTACCACCATAAGCCAGAGCTGAGCAGTGTTCTGGTCTTTCTTTCTCTCTGTGTCTTTCCCTCTGTTTCTCTCTCTCTCTCTCTCTCTCTCTCTCTCTCTCTCTCATTAGAATAAAATAAGTAAGATTTTTTAAATAAAGAGAGTGATGCTAGTTGTGGGTTTTTTGTAAATGGTCTTTATTTTGTTGAGGAATTATTCTTCTATTCCAAATTTCTTGAGGGTCTTTATCACAAATGGGTGTTAGATCTTGTCAGATGCCTTTTTGGCATCAGTTGATGTGGCCATATGATTTTTATTAAAGCTTCCCATCCTACTGAGAGACAGACTCCAATAAAATATCACTACCATGTCAGAGGAAGAAAGCTTTCTCTATTAGGAAATATAAGAGTCAGGGCAGGAGGACATATGGAAAGATTGCTCTTAAAGTCTCGGTTTACCAGATGATTTATTCAAATCCAGAAGGCATGTATGTATGTATTCTGATACTATAGATATGTTTTGGAACACTTACATAACATAAAGGATAAACAGATGTATTTCTAGCTCCCTTCAGGAAAGGTACCATCACAGGTCATGCTTTTTCTGACCCTAGTAAAAAATAATAATTTGCACAGAGTCAAAGCCCTTTTCCTATGTCAGAGATGTTTATTCTTCGGTTGTCACTCAAAGATTGTGTAGTAATCTAGATAAGGGCAGTTAATCTCATCTATAGGGAGTCAGGCGGTAGCATAGCAGGTTAAGCGCATGTGGCACGAATTGCAATGACTGGCGTAAGGATCCTGGTTCGAGCCCCCGGCTCCCCACCTGCAGGGGAGTCGCTTCACAGGCAGTGAAGCAGCTCTGCAGGTGTCTGTCTTTCTCTCCCCCTCTCTGTCTTCCCCTTCTCTCACCATTTCTTTCTGCCCTATCCAATAACAAAGACATCAATAATATCTATAAATACCTTTAAAAAATTTTCATCTATAATGTAGAAGCTTCCAAATTGTTCACTTGGCATGATGTTGATGATGTGGATTTAAAAATAAACAGCTGGTTATTATACCAACAGAATGGGTTTATTTGGAAAGATCAAAGGAATTGCAATTAGGGACTTTGAACATATGGTGGGATATAAGGCCAATCTAGACTGAGGAGCAGAGCATATTGACTTACAAGAAAAAGTTAGAGATGAAATGTTCTTACAAACCAGAGTTCGTGGACAAGTGGGAGGTGTAACAGCTCTTCATTTGTTGGACTACAGCACTTTAATTGTGGAAGCTATTGATGCACCCTTTTTTGAAGCAGAAAACCAAGCCACTTCCTATCTGGAGTGCAGGGAGATGTCATTTCCTGAGGGGCAGGCAATGGAGTGATGACATGTTTTAGTTGATGCTCATTTAATTTTCATAATGAGGTGCAATGTTTTCCTTTTCTTCCAGTGCTGTTTTGGTCTCCATCGAATCATTTCCTTCTAAATAAAGAAGGAATAAAAAGAAATGTTACCTTTAGCTCTTAGACCCACTCATTTTGCCAGTGAAGAGTCTTCATTTCTTTGTGTATCATATAGAACAGACCAGAACCATACTCCATTTACCATGTTGCTTTTTTTTTTTTCTTTTCAAGTTTTTATGCAGTGCAAGAGTCAGGACCCAGGCCTTCAAGCACACAAGGCATGTCCTCTGCTGCTCAACTATCTCCCAAGCCCCTGGATTCTTCATTCCTTACCCAGAATAGTATCACTAAAACTAACCCTGAACTTTAAGGGCTATAGAGATGATGAAACAGAAAAGAAATCTTAGAGACAAATTGATAATTTCATGAAGATGTTATTCTTCTAAAAAAAATAGACATATGAAAGAGTAAACAGCTTTTAAGAGAAATCAATGCATTAAATTCCACAGAATACAGAGGAACTTTTTGGGGTGCTCACTATTATTATTATTATTATTATTATTATTCAGTCTGCTGAGGTAAAGAACAAACACCTCATCACAGACCCCTGCAAGCGTCAACCTGGCTTTGACCTAGCACGTTATGATTGGGCCCTCCTCAATCGCTATCGAACAGGCCATGGCCTGTGCGCCACTATGTTCCATCGCTGGGGAGCCAGAGACGACCCGAACTGCCCCTGTGGCTCCAGACAGACTATGACCCACATAGTCAACGACTGCCACCTCTCCAGATTCAAAGGAGGTCTCGAAACTTTACATCACGCTCAACCTGACGCTGTTGACTGGCTACAGAAGAAGGGCAAACGCTAGAATTATTATTATTATTATTATTATTATTATTATTATTATTATTCTGTGATAGAAGACATATTATCTGGTATGTGTAGGTTATGACCTCTGTTTGGTGCCTAATATGCGTCAAGGCTACTATGGTGCATTCTTTGAGAGTGCTATTGAATATCTCTAGTTCATGCAGAGGAGAGTTATTCCTTGCCACACATCTATCTGCCTGATCTCCTGTAAATAGGGCTTCCCTATCTGGGGTCAAATCCTATTTCTATCATCTATATGAGCCACAGCTGATCCAGAGAGAAATGCAACTTCAGTATTCTTTCATGTGTTGGATGGAATGTTCGCATTTGATAAGAACCCAGCCTCTCCCTCCTACTCAACCCAACACTGGATAAAATGACAGTGTCACACACAAGGAACAGAACACTCTTTGGTTGCTTCAACATTCTTTTTTTGGCCTCATTTCCCTCTCTCTCGGCTGAGTTTTTTTTTTTTTTTTTAGTCCAAATTTAGTGGTGATGACTAAGAAATTACCAGGATGTGACAGAGCACTCAGTTCATTGAGTCCTTCCTAGCCATTTCCCGATAGTTATAACAATTGCCAAGTTTTTCCTCCTAGTGTTGTAAGTGCCAGTATCTTTGTAGTATCTTCTATTCTTAACAGATACTAAATCATACATGCAAGCTCTGTCCCGGCAGTGACAGCCTCCTTCTCCATGCAGCTGGCTTCATGATATGGTGCTAAGGAATCTCCCTGCAGAATTTGTACTGGTTGATACTTTTTAATCCCAGAGTTTCTGATATTAAAATAGCAACCTCTAAATTTCAGACTCTTATTGATAATAGCTCAGTGGTCTACCATATGCAAGTCAGTTTGACCTCTCAGGAAGGTAGAAGGACATATGACAACCTCCTTTTCCTGAACTTAGTCCCAGAGCCATGTTGGTAACACAGGGAGAGTTTATAAGAGCCTAAATAGGAATATTCTCAGATCTGGAAGAGACTATATGCAATCAATTCCAGGGGCAATCATACTTGAGCCAGACCTTGAGGGAGGAGAGAGGGAAACCAGTGTATGGAGAACCAGAAGGACATTCTAGGACAAGGAAATGAATAGCACCTGAAGAGGCACGGAGGCACACATAATTCCATGGTGGAGGATGAGGTTGAAAGCATGGTAGTGACTAAACTGTGAATAATTTTCAGTGTCACATCAGTCTTTCATTTTCACCATAGCCTATGTGAAACCATTAAAGTTCCTGAGGAATGGGGCATTCTTTTAGGGTGCAGATAAGCTAGTTGAAGGGAAGAGACCAGGGAAGAGATAATTAAAGGGCAAAAATGAGAGCAATAACTATGCCAATGAAGGGTTAAGAGCATGGCCTAGTGAGAATGTGCATGAATGTCAAGGGACTCTGAAGTTGCCAGTATGGGTAGTTGCCAGGATGGTGGACTTGAATGACTAGGCCACAATACACAGAAGTGGAGACTCCACATACTATTCCTTTTTACTGATTTGAATTCCTATCTACTTTAAGGACCAGGGACAATAACTTCATTTGCGTGAAGACCACCCCTCCCCAGTCCCCTAATTGATATTCACTTGGATATTTTCTCTTCTCACACAGCACCACCTTTTTATTTAATTATTTATTTAAGAAAGGAGACATTAACAAAACTGTAGGATAGGAGGGGTACAACTCCACACAATTCCCACCACCCGATCTCTATATCACACCCCCTCCCCTGATAGCTTTCCCATTCTCTATCCCTATGGGAGTATGGACCCAGGGTCGTTGTGGGTTGCAGAAGGTGGAAGGTCTGGCTTCTGTAATTGCTTCCTTGCTGAACATGGGCGTTGACTGGTCGATCCATACTTCCAGTCAGCCTCTCTCGACACCACCTTTTTTATGCCTCCCTGTCCTGACATGCGATAGCACCCCTGGAGTCTGGGTTACCTAGGAACAGGTCTAACTCCTGCAAATGCATGATGGATTTTTAAGACCTACATCTGATTTATTTGTGAAATGTTAGTATCACCCAAGCATATAAAACAGACCACTAAAATCTGTAGACTCTGGATGAATAAGGAATGCTTCCGCCTATCGTACAAGGCATTAGGTGTAGCCCTTTGGGGGAGGGCATCCTTAGACCAGACATTTCATCATTCTAGCAGTAATGAAGTATCTTCTTTCAGCTCAACAGTATATCTAGTCTTGACCATGTATTATTTATCACATTTGATTTAATTATAAAACTTTATCTTGGGAGTCGGGCAGTAACGCAGTGGGTTAAACACACATGGCGCAAAGCATAGGGGCCAGCATAGGGATCCCTGTTCATGCCCCCCGGCTCCCCACCTGCAGGAGGTCACTTTACAAGCGGTGAAGCAGGTCTGCAGGTGTCTATCTTTCTCTCCTCCTCTCTGTCTTCCTCTCCTGTCTCCATTTCCTCTGTCCTATCCAACAACAACAACAGCTATGATAACAATAACAACTACAACAAGCACAACAACAAGGGCAACAAACTGGGAAAATAGCCTCCAGGAGCTGTGAATTCGTAGTGCATGCACTGAGCCCTAGCAATAACCCTAGAGGCAAAACAAATATATATATATCTTAGCTTCTCCACGTAGGTGTGGACCAGGGGGGCTTGAACCTTAGTTCTTAGTTAGGATAGCATGTTTTCTATATGATGTACCAACACTAGGCCCCTGAAACTTCATTAAAAATTTTTTTGGGGGGAGTCGGGTGGTAGCACAGTGGGTTAAGTGCAGGTGGCGCAAAGCTCGAGGACTGCCTTAAGGATCCCGGTTCCAGCCCCCAACTCCCCACCTGCAGGGGAGTTGCTTCAGAGGCGGTGAAGCAGGTCTGCAGGTGTCTATCCTTCTTTCCCCCTCTTTGTCTTCCCCTCCTCTCTCTATTTCTCTCTGTCCTATCCAACAAATACATCAATAATAATAACTACAACAATAAAACAACAAGGGCAACAAAAGGTAATAAATAAATAGATATTAATTTTTTAATTATTTGGGCTGGGGAGCAAGCATAATACTTATGCAAAAGACTGTTAAGTTTGAGATTCTGAGATCACAGGTTCCAGCTCCAGCAGAGCTCTGGTATATCTATCTATCTATCTATCTATCTATCTATCTATCTATCTATCTATCATCTTTTTCTGTGTATCTTTCATTAAAATAAATAAATATTATTTTTAAAAATCACTCTGGCATGCTGGGATAAGACTCAGGGCCTCAGATATGTAAGTCCAGAGCTCTGCCACTAGCTTTCAAATGATTTGTGACTCTTGTCTGACTCTCTCCAAAAGTTAGTCCCTTCTCCCTCAAAGGGTGACTGATTTCCAGATAATAACACCAGTAGACTGGTTATCCTCTCCACTAGAAGAACATGGAGACTTTGAGTCACATTTCTTTGCAGATGTACCTTGACTTCCACAGTGTTCAGACTCACATATAGGAGTTTTCTCAGCCCATAATTAAATACTGAGGTCCCTACCATGTGAGACTGATCTTCCAAGAGGCTGAGTTAATTGGATTTGTGTAACTTCTCTAAAGATATAATGAGTACCCCAGATTGACTTTATCCCAATGGTGATCTCAATGTCTGTGTTCCAGAAGTCAGGAGGGTAAGCAGTGATATTACTGGGGGAGCTTGATTTCTGTATTATACCCAGAAGACAGAAAAATATTCTGTTGTTTAGCTTTCAGGGACAGACTGCCTGCTATGAACAATCTGTCCTACTTGGTTGAAGTGGCTGAGAATGCTTCACATCTTATAGTTCTGCCATGTGCATTGCTAAGAATATCAACTATAAAAATGAAAATCTTGGGAGATGGGCGGTAGCACAGTGGGTAAAGTGAACGTGGCACAAAGAGCAAGGACTGGCGGTGAAGCAGGTCTGCAGGTTTCTGTCTTTCTCTCCCCCCTCTGTCTCCCCCTCCTCTCTCCATTTCTCTGTGTTATCCAACAGCAATGATATCAATAACAAGAACAATGAAAAATGACAAGGCAACAAAAGGGAAAATAAATAAATATTTAAAAATAAATAGATAAAAAGATTAAATGTTTTTTTTTTAAAAAAATGGTCCATACTCCCAGAGGGAGAGAAATGTAAGGGAAAGATAACTAGAGCGCTCTGAACCCCAGTTCTATCAGGACCCTGAGAGAGAAGAGGAAGAAAAGGAAGGACACTTGGAAGTAGTAATAGAGATACGTATGACTTAGAAAGGAAGAGAAGGCAGGACCATAGAAAAATGTGAAAAATATATAGATAGATAGATAGATAGATAGATAGATAGATATAGAAATAATAGTCAACCCACATCTGTAATCTTGAGAGAACCACTGCAGTTTCCAGTGGAGGAAATGTGGACATGAAACCCTGGTGGTTGGAAAGGTGTGAAATTATACCACTGTTGTCTAATAATTTTGTAAATCAGTGTTAAATCACTAATTTAAAAAAAATGAAAATCCACTGGACAATGGAGACACTGTCAGAAAGGTTTAGTATCTAGAAAATTCACACTGTTTTTACAAGGTGTTTTCCTTGAATTGTATCCAGAGATATTCCTGATAGCTTCTAAACAACTTTGCAGAAATCGAATCTTTCCTTGGCTCCCCTGTGATATGTAGTTCAGTGAGCACCTTCCTCATTGTTCAGCTACTTCCTCTGCCACTCTGGAATGCTAAGAGATAAACATCTGCTCTTGGGTGATCAGGGGACTGACTCAGCAGGTGCAGTGCAGGACTTGCATGTCTGAGGTTTTGTGTATGGTGGAGCTGTGCTCTGGCCTTTGTCTAATTTTCTCTCTTTTGTAAAATAAATGAATAACTTTTAAATAGCATTTGCTCTCTATTCCATTTGGCTTGTAAATGACCATTTTTAATAACTGTTTGTTTCACACACATTCAGAAGACTTGAGAGTTTTATGTTCTTTGTGCATTTCCCTGGAAACCATCTGTTGGGTCAGAAGCCTTTCATTTGTATGGGTAAGTCCAAAGAAAACATAGCCAAGTCCAAGTGCACAGCAGAAAATCACACTTCAGGGTCTAGAGTCCCCTGGGCTGCTGTTTCATGTTTGCTTGTAGAATTACTGTAAATTCCTTGTTTCTGTATTGATTTGCTTATAAATGTTGCTGTAAGGCAAGGACAGGGTAAGGAGGGATTTTTTTTCTTTTTTTTAGTCAAGGTGAAATGACCTGAAGAAAGAAAGAAATCAATTCGGTTTACCTAGGAGTAAAAAAGATTAGCCTTTCTTTGTAGCATCCTCTTAAAATCACAGCTTTCATCTTTTGGCAGTTGACAGTGATGGTATGTAGTAACTGTAGAATCCATGAAAATTAAGTACAAAACTAAATGTTTGTTTTCTCCTATTTAATCCTGAAGGGAACAAAGCTCCAGGTGGCATCATTATGTTTGTCTTCCATCTTCACCTCTTTCATTTCTCTACTATATCACACTTGTGTGAATGGTTCTAATTGTTCCATTACTTTATTGTAAAGAAAGCTAGTCATTAATCAGTAACACTTGAAATTGGGTTTTCTTCCTAAAGCATCACAGCAAGTGCTTTGTGTGTTCTTGCTTTGCAAATGATAATACTGTTCAAATAGAACAGTGGTCATACAAATTCTAACGAAATCCCAAACCCCTGAAATATCTCCAGATTTTGCTGTGAAATTCTTCACTGTAAATATTGAGCTTTTGCTTGTTTACTTTTCTTGCAGGAGCATTTCACACCTGAGTGCAAATTCAAAGAATCAGTGTTTGAAAATTATTATGTGACCTACTCATCGATGATATACCGTCAACAGCAGTCAGGTCGAGGGTGGTATCTGGGTCTGAATAAAGAGGGCGAGATCATGAAAGGAAACCATGTGAAGAAGAACAAGCCTGCAGCCCACTTTCTGCCGAAGCCACTGAAAGGTAAGCTTGACATCAGAGGAGCTCTGGACTACAGGAGTATCATGCTTATGTGTCAGTCCTCTGCTGGGCTTTTGAAATTGGAATGGATTTTCCAAATTAAGGAATTTATAGTGAAAAATGCATAGATTTTTACAATGCTCAAGTACATTAAAGTTTCCACTTTACCATTGTCTCTTGATTTTAATCTCTCCGAGTGTAAAGCAACACATTGCGGCACCTAACTTAGGCACATGTAGCTTAATTGCTAAACTCAGTATGGCCAACACCACCAGTTTATACTGAAATGGTGCCCGGTCAGTAAAACTGATATGAAAATGTCTTCACTTTAACACTTACCAGGAAACTCTTTAGGCTCTTCTAAGGACTTAATAACATTGCCACACAATTTTCACTGATAGTCCAGGAGTGATTTGCTGGCTAATAACAAATTAGAAAGAGTAGGGAACAGGAATGGACCACGAAGGTAGGAAGACTTAAAGCAGTAACACATGGTAGAAGGGTTAGATAATATAAGGAAGGCAGAGTGAAACCTCCGAACGATGACCCTCTTAGCGTCAGAAAGGGTAGTGTAGGGGCCAGCTACCTAATAAAATCAGTACATCACTTCACAACACATTTTTCTGGAGCCAGACTTTACTGGCTATTCACCAGATCGTCTTGGGCAGATCGGATGAGTGCCCATGTGACCCAGACTTATTCTGTGGATAAAATGAGATAATGCATCCCAGGCACTCAACCTGGCATGTTAAGAATGCTCTGTAATCCTTTCTTAAATAAAAAATTAAAAAAAAAGAATGTTCTGTAAGTGCATGTTAGTCTTGTTATTTACAGCACAACCTAACAACATTTACCATATATATTGCATCGAGATTTGTGTTCATGCTTAGATACTTGAGAGTTTCATTTTTAAAGTATGGCGGAAATTAGTCTTCTCATTTTAATATTCAGCTTGTATAGCATGCTGTAGATAGTATTAAACTTCAAAGAGCTTTATTAAATTCATTTTTTCATTATTCCTCCCATCTGTAGAACCTTAGGTGATGGAAATTAAGCAGTAGAATGCTTTATACACTACTACACCAAGACTTGCTATATTTATTTAAAGCAGAGCACCATTTAACTTTGCTCTTGCTGGCACCAGGGGTTGAACCTGGGTCCTTTCACTTACAAGTCTTATATGCTACCATTGTACTATCTCTCTGACCTCAAACATATTTTTACTTAAACTGATACAGTCCACTCTCTACCAAGTCCTTGTAAGCAGCAATATTAAAAAAAAAAAAGAAAAGAAAAGAAAAGAAAGAAAGAAAGAAAGAAAGAAAGAAAGAAAGAAAGAAAGAAAGAAAGAAAAGCAAGGAAAAATGTAAAGCAGGTTTTCTTGCCCTGTGTTTGGTTGGAAGCCTAGTAACCAGCAGAAAAACCGAGGGCCAGGACAGTGTGCCCATGTGAAGGCCTCTTATATCATCTTTCTGTGCTTTTCAGTGGCCATGTACAAGGAGCCATCACTGCACGATCTCACGGAGTTCTCCCGATCTGGAAGTGGGACCCCAACCAAGAGCAGAAGTGTCTCTGGTGTGCTGAACGGAGGCAAATCCATGAGCCACAATGAATCAACGTAGCCAGTGAGGGCAAAACAAGGGCTCTGTAACAGAACCTTACCTCCAGGTGCTGTTGAATTCTAGCAGTCCTTTACCCAGAAGTTCAAATTTGTCAATGACATTTACCAAACAAGAAGGCAGATTTCACTCTTTTTTTCTGCCATCAAACCTTCTTATCAACATCCATAACAGAGCCCCCATAATTTTGATTCAGCTTGTGCAAAAGAATGCCAAGTACTATTAGTGAACAAAATCTGGGAGAAGGACTGCCCAATTTTCTCATGATCTCACCTGTGGTTTGAGGTGGCAAACCAAACAGTTCACAGCACTAAGTCTGATTTAAAAAAGGAAAAAAAAATGCTCTCTCACCAAGAAAATTCAAAAGACCACAATTGCTTTTCAAAAACAAAAATAAAACAAAAAAAATTTAACTGCTTCAATGTTATGTAGGGGCAAACATAATCATGTGAACTGTGTTGTTTTCTTGGCTTAATGTTTTCTATCTATGCTTGATTCAGATGTATTCTTTCCTTTGGTTTAGTGCAATGTATGATTTCTGAAATTCAATGGTTCTATGGACTCTGTGTTATTTAATCCAAATCAGCCAAATTCAGGGTTGAATCTGAGTTGGCATCTCAGACTCAAGGTTAACAGTGTTATTGTGATGTAACTTTTTTTTTTTTAGATGTAGTAGATGTAGTATTCTGGTCAATTTGTGCTGTATTTTGTGAGTAGAAATTGAGTTCTATTGTCAACCCCAGTCAGTAACGATTACTTTAAAGAAATTATCCTCGAGTGTAGATTTCTCTTAATTCCATTTGTGTTATAATGTTTAACTATTGCTGTGGCTTCTTGTGTAAAGACAGGAACTATGGAACTGTGATGTTGTCTTTTGTGTTGTTAAAAATAAGAGATGTCTTCTTTGTATATGTGAATCCTTCTGTTATTGTATTTGGCACGTGAATATTGTGTACATGGAAATGTTAAGACTGGTTACCCCTAAACAACATATACTTATACCTGCTTCTGGAAAAGTGTTTAAGACTTAGCTAGGTTCCCATTTAGATCTTCATATCTGTTGCATGGAAGAAAGTTGGAATCTTGGCATAGAGTTGCATGATATGTAAGATTTTGTGCATTTAATAATTGTTAAAATCTGTGTTCCCAAAGTGGACATAGCATGGACAGGCAGTTTTCTGTCCTGTGCACAGAAAAAGTAAAAAAAAAAGTTGTTTAATATTTGTTGTTGTATACCCAAATACGCACCAAATAAACTCTTTATATTCATTCAAAGAAAATTCTCCATCGTGTTTATATCAAGTGTTTATTTTATATGATTAACTGTTGTAGAAACTGGAAGTTAACATTGAATTATGTAGATAAAGCTACTGGCCTCTGAACATCTACAGTCTAGAGATTCCTATTAACTTGGACACTATCTTAAGTTTATTTAAGTTATTGTACTTGGAGGTCAGCTTGAGACCAAAATTTCCTTTCCCATTTGCGGTGGAGTTTGACCAGTGAGATAGACAGACGTATGTTCTAGTATTTTCTCTGCCACTCATACTCTCATTTCTCTCTTTTGTCCATTTATTGAAGTAGAGGGGAGGCACAGGATTAATACCCAACATGTCTATATATAACTCTAAATACTTCAGTTCCAAGACTTAAGGATCATCTGCAATAATAATGACTTTTCACTACTCCCCAAACTTCCCAGTGCTTCGTAATTCATGCTACTAGAATATACAGTATACAAATAATGATGATGATGATGAAAGAAGAAAACAGAGTTGACAGATGTTTTTCAGAGTCTCCATCAAATAAAGCTTCAGGGACCCCAGGGGCTGAGCGGTAGCACAGTGAGTTAAGTGCACATGGCGTGGGGATCCTGGTTCAAGCCCCTGGTTCTCCACCTGCAGGTAAAGCAGGTCTGCAGGTGTCTATCTTTCCTCTTCTGTTTTTCATTTCTCTCTTGATTTCTCTCTGTCCTATCCAACAACAACAAAGAGCAACAAAATGGGGGGGGGGGGGTTGACTTCCAGGAGTAGTGAATTCATAGTGCAGGCACTGAGCGTTAGCAAAAACCCTGGAGGCAAAAAAAAAAAAAAAAAAAGCTTCAGGGACCGACCTCAAGCAGCATGCTTTAGCAAGGAGGAAGACTGCTTTTTCCTAAAATGTTTGGGTCAAATTCAACAGGAGTGTCCAGCCCACCGCAGACCATTCCAGTCCTTCCATTCATCTTGTGATCTTGTGATTCCATCTTCACTCTCATCCTGTCTTATTCTGCCTGAACTCTAAAATCTGCCTGGCAAAAGGTGAGGCTGCCTGCTGAGCTTGAACTCAGAAACCTTTGTACCATGTTATCAGGAGAAAACTCACCTACCCCCATCCTAGTAAATCTTACTAATTTTCAATAGGTAGAAAAAAGTAAGCTCATTTTAAAAATATTTACTTTTATTTATGGGTAGAGACAGAAATTCTGACGGATGGGGGAGATAGAGGAGAGAGAAACTCCCTACACCCTTTCTGCTCCTCCCAGCCTCTCCTATTATCAGGTATCATTATTGCTCTATTTTTATATTTTGTTTTGTCCATTCATCAACTTCTTTTTCTTATTTTTAGACATGGGTGGAGTCTGCCAAAGCTTGTCCTTTTTCTTTGGGCTTATTTCAGTTCAAGTAATCCCTCTGAGCACCTTCCATTTTGTTGCAAACAGCAACATTTCATCACTTTTTTTCCCTTTTTGTGTCTCCAGGGTTATTGCTGGGTTTCGGTTCCTGCACTACAAATCCACTGCTCCTGGAGGCTTCCCCCCCCTTTTCTTGCCCTTGTTGTTTATCGTTGTTGTTTTTGTTGGTGTTGTTGTTGCTGTCATAATTGTTGGGAAGGACAGAGAGAAATGGAGAGAAGAGGGGAAGACAGAGGGGGAGAGAAAGATAGGCACCTGCAGACCTGCTTTACTGCTTGTGAAGCGACTCCCCTGCAGGTGGGGAGCCAGGGGCTCAAGCCAGGATCCTTATGCCACTGGTCCTTGTGCTTTGAGCCATGTGTGCTTAAACTGCTGTGCTACCGCCTGGCCCCTCATTTCATCATTTTGTAAATTCAAATCAGATTCCACTGTGTATGGACTCCACGTCTTCTTATCAAATCATCTATCTACTTGTCCATGAACATTTTCTCCTTTTTATTCATGATTTAACAGATTTTGACACAATAATAATATTTCAAGTATAAGATTCCACAATCATACATGGTAAGTGTAAATCACAATGCCCTCTACTGAAGTTCTTTTATTTATTTATAATTTATGTTTATAAAAAGGAAACACTGAGGAAACCATAGGATAAGAGGGGTACAACTCCACACAATTCCTACCACCAGAACTCCATATACAACCCCTCCCCTGATAGCTTTCCTATTCTTTATCCCTTTGGGAGTATGGACCCAGGATCATTATGGGGTGCAGAAGGTGGAAGTTCTGCTTCTGTAATTGCTTCCCCGCTGAACATGGGCGTTGACATGTCGATCCATACTCCCAGCCTGTCTCTCTCTTTCCCTGGTTGGTCAGGGCTCAGGGGAAGCAGGGCTCCAGGACACATCGGTGGGGTTGTCTGCCCAGGGAAGTCTGGTTGGCATCATGATAGTGTCTGGAACCTGGTGGCTGAAAAGAGAGTTAACATATAGAGCCAAAAAAACTTGATTAATCATGAACCTAAAAGCTGGAATAGTGCAGATGAAGAGTTGGTAGGTCTCTGTTTTATAGGTAGTTAGTAGGGCTATTTTAGTTATATTCCAAAGGGCCTATGACTATATTAGTTTTTTTTTTTTTTCTGAGCCTGACATCTTATATGCAGGTGGACCCAGGTTATTGTCTGGGGAGTGTCGGGCTGAGCTTCACTGACGGGAGACAGACGACCAGGGACTCATGATTGAGCTGTATGCAGTATCTCTTTATTCATGCAGGACGCAGCGCAATCTATACCAAGCTAGACTAAACTAACAACTAACTAAAACGAACAATGTTGTCTTTATATATACTTCCCAAGTAGGGTGTGAACAAGATGTGACGCAGAGAGGGTGGAGAGAAAAGTGACTGGTGAAAATCAGGGTGTGACAAGGAGAGGATCAGGGTGTGACAAGGAGAGGGGGTGGAGCAGGTGAGAATTCTACCACTAAGCCACCAATGCCCTGGAGGGAAGGTGGTGTTTTACATAAATGTAAAAGTGATTTATGTAAATAGACGGCAGTGGTTATGTAAATAGAATACAGTGGTTATGTAAATAGAATGCAGTGTTAAGCAGGGGGGGATTTAAACCAAATGAAACAGAAGGGGGTTTTAAAAGCAGAATTAGAAGATACCAACAGGGGAGATGATGTCATGGCTGGAAAAAGGACCAGAAAGCTGGATCAGGGAAAAGAGTAGCTCCCAAATATGGGAACGGTGTATAAATATTGTTGACTGTAAAGCCAATCAAACTGATCTGATCTGGGATCCATATTCAGCTTAGGATCCACTGAAGTTCTATTCCTCCGCACAGCCACCCCATAACCAGCGTAGTTATTAAAAAGTCCAAGAGACAGTTTGGCTACTGCTTTTGTTTTAGGGTTTTTTTATTTTTTATTTATTAGAGACAGAAATTGAGAAGTGGGAGAGACAAAGAGATACCTGCATCCCTACTTCACAACTTGTGAAGCTTTCCCCCCTGCAAGTGGGGACCAGGGGCTTGAACCCAGATCTTTGGGCACTGTAATGTGAGTGCTTAACCAGGTGTACCACCGCCTGGCCCCCTGTTTTTTTTTAAGTTAACTTGTTTTAGTCCTCTGTATTCTGCATACAATTAACACCAAAGGGGGTAGATTGCATAATTGTTCTACAAAGAGACTTTCATGCCTGAGGCTTCTTAGTCCCAGGTTCAATCCCTGGCACCAACATAAAACAGAGTAGTCCTCTGGTGGGTAGGAAGTAAAATTATTCAGTAGATTTTCTCATTTCACTTACGGAAACCACCTCCAGTTCCATCAGTTTCATTGCAGATGGTATAATCTCATCTTTGTGTTTTTTTAACTGTGGTGTTCCATTGAATACATACCCCTTAATTTTTTAAAAAATATTTATTTATTTATCTACAGAGAGAAATCAAGAGGATCTCTCTCCCTCTCCCTCTCTCTCTCTCTCTCTCTCTCTCTCTCTCTCTCTCTCTGTCTTGTGAAGCTTCTCCCCCTACAGGTAGAGACCAGGATCTTGAACCTAGATCATTGCACATTGTAGCAAGTACACCCAACTGGGTACACCACCGCCTCCGCAACCCTACACTCCAGATTCTTTACACAGTTATCTGGCATTTAGGTTGCTTCCATATTTTGGTTGTTGCAAATAGTGCACCTGTACATATAGGGATACATAGATCCCTTTGAATTCCTTCTTCCTTGTCCCGAGAACTTGGAGATTTGTTTGTTGATTCTTTAGGTTGCTGCCTTTACTTTTTATTTCCTTTTACAGTATTAGTAAATGTATGCTTATAACAAAGAAAGTCATACACTGGTGTTCCAGGAATTTCTGGCATAAATCATAGGTGGTCAAAATACCTTCAAAGGATCCTTTATAGCCATTTAAAAAATTTCCCCCGGGTTATTTTTAACTGAAGGTGATGAGTCTAAAGATTAATTAAATAAAACAATCATCAGAACTAATTTCTTTATGATAAATAAAACCTCCAGGAAAATCTACAAGAGGTGATACTCTCACACAGTACCTGGCAGCCTGCTTGATGAAAAGAAAAAGATGCAGTAATCGGATCTCTGAGGAGCCCACTGCAAAAACAAACCTCTCTCAGAACATACCACACATCTAAAGCACCTGGTAAGGGCAGGTGAGTGCTGGGACCACCTCCAGAATCTCTAGCTAATTTCAGATTGGGATGGTCGGCACTGGGTTCAAGAACTTTCATTGCCCCCCGTTTTTTCCCCCACCAGGATTGCCACTAGGGCTCAGTGCCTGTATGATTCTGAGTCTTCTGGTAGCCTTTCTTTTTCTCTTTCTTTTTGTCACTTTCCTTTTAAATTTTTTAAAATTATCTTTATTTATTATTGGATAGCGAGAGTCAGAAATCGAGAGGGAAGGGAGGGATAGAGAGGGTGAGAGACAAAGAGACACTTGCAGCACTGCTTCACCACTTGTGAAGCTTTCCCGCTGCAGGTGAGGACTGGGGGCTCGAGCCCAGGTCCTTGCATGTTGTAACATGTGCACTCAATCAGGTGTGCCACCGCCCGGCCCCTGTGTATTTTTTTTAAATATTTAGTTATCTTTATTGAATAGAGACAGTCAGAAATCAAGGTGGAAAGGGGAGAGAGGGAAACAGAGAGACACCTGCAGCACACCCCTTCACCATTTGCAAAGCTTTCCCCTGCAGGTGGGGACATGGGGCTTGAACTTTTGCATTAGGATGTGCACTCAACCAGGTGTACCACCACCTGGCCTCCTCACCTCTACCTTTGTATATCTACCCAGCTTCTGAGCTGTAGTAAGCTTTGGGGAGCAATGGAGAAAAACCACCTTCTTGAAGCTAACACAAATACAAATGACAGCTGGCCCACCTCCACCTCCCCAGGATTTGCGTTTGTATCTGGAAAGAGCTCACAGACTCATCATCATGGAACCTTAAAAGAGTGAGAGGAAAGGGGATATGGCCCACTCACCTCTCTCCCCAGCACATTGTCCCTAGCCCAAAGCTAATCAAGGTCACTGAAAAAATTCTTTTAGGAGGTAGGTGGTGGCACACCTGGTTAAGTATACAAATTACAGTGTGCAAGTACCCAGGTTCAAGACCCTGGTCCCCACCTGCAGAAGGAAAGTTTCATGAGTGGTGAAGCAGAGCTGCAGGTGTCTCTCAGTCTCTCCTCTCCCTCTCCCACTTTCCCTTCTCAAGTTCTGTCTCTATCCAATAATAAAAAAGTTTTTTTTTTAATTTTACTTTTTTTCTTCCTTCTCCCTCCCCCCTCTCTCTTTTTTAAAAATTTCCTCTAAGATTATTACTGGGGCTTAGTGCCAGCACTACGAATCCACTGCTCCTCGCTGCCATTTTATTTCCATTTTACTGGATAGGACAAAGAGAAATTGAGTGAGGAGGAGAAGATAGAGAGGGAGAGAGAAAATAGACACCTGCAAACCAGCTTCACCTTTTGTGAAGCGTCCTTGCTGCAAGTGGGGAGCAAGGGCTCAAACCTGTGTCCTTCATGGGTCCCTGCACATAGTATGTGCCCTTAACCAGGTGCACCCCTTCCTGGGCCCATGAAAAATTTTTTCAAAGACCCCAGTTCCTTGTTCACAAATATTCCAAACATTTATACTATTCAAATAATCATGAAGAGGGGGGGGCATGAAATCTATGGGACTCAGATTTACATGCACCAGTGGGTCGTTACCATTATGTGGATCAGGGTAGAATAATCAGAACTGAAATCCATTTTGAAGAAATTTCATCCCAGACTGCCTTTAGAAGCTTTATGTAGCTGAAGCATGGTGGGTTTTTTTGGATTAGACAGTGATATATCCTTACTGGCATACCAACTATGCCTACCAAGGTTCTTCTTTAAAAATCACTTTATTTACTGGGGAAAGAATGATTTACATACCAGGTGTCACATTTATACATGTTCTTAACTCCCTGTGATGGCTTCCTGGGCCACCAGCTACTGACATCTATTTCTACCATAGTACACTAGGTCCCCAACAACCTCTTAGTTCCCTCTCACCTTGATCCTATTAGTCCTTGTCTCTACTTCAATAAAGCAACATTTATTTCAAGAAAATCTAGCCTTATTTCAAGACCATCAACTCACAGTTCTCTAATCAAAATTATTTCAGTGTTAGAGGTGTAAATTATAAGAGCATCTCTTGTGACAGCATCAAAATCTGTACAGGGATCGGATTGGCCAGTGACATAATGAATGACCCCCCATTCCAATCACAGAAACAAGTGAATGACTTATGGATGGTCCAGGCTCTAGCTTGGACTACAATGCAGCTTCATTACTCGGGTGAGACCTTTCCTTTTATAGTACACTCTAATTTCATCTCAGGTAGTTCACTTTCTAACAAAGTCCCAAAACCTAGATATAGACCAGGTTCTGTGAGAGAGAGCATATGTTCACAGGTATCCACAAACTAGTGCAAAATATATATCTGAAAGCAGAAGTACACTAGAGTTTGCAGTGAGTACCCCCTCAAAACTTCCTCTCTACTATTCCAACCTTTGGGTCCATCATAGCTCAACAATTTGTTTGGCTTTGTATGTTAACTATCTTCTCAGCCACCAGGTTCCAGATGCCATCAGGATGCCAGCCAGGCTCCCCTGGACTGAAGACCCCACCAATGTGTCCTGGAGCTCCACTTCCCCAGAGACCCCCCTACTAGGGAAAGAGAGAGGCAGATTGGGAGTATGGACCGACCAGTCAACGCCCATGTTCAGCGGGGAAGCAATTACAGAAGCCAGACCTTCCGCCTTCTGCAACCCTCAATGACCCTGGGTCCATGCTCCCAGAGGGATAGAGAATGGGAAAGCTATCAGGGGAGGGGGTGGGATATGGAGATTGGGTGGTGGGAATTGTGTGGAGTTGTACCCCTCCTACCCTATGGCTTTGTTAATTTATCCTTTCTTAAATAAAAAATAAATTTAAAACTAAATAAATAAATAAAAAGGAAAGGAGAAAAATGGCTGCCAGGATCAGTGCGGGCACCAAACCAATCCCAAGTGATAACCCTTGGGGCAAAAAAAAGCATAACCAGAGTATTTCTTGTACAATGTGAAAACTAGGATGGTTACAGGGGCATGAGAATAGGAGCTATGGGGACACAGAACTTTGGGGGTTGGTGCTGACTACATGCATCATGAAAGTTTGATGATTGTAGTCATCTTAAATAAAAAATTAAAAAAAAAACAAATAAAAAAGGACTTCCTTTATTTATTACATATCAGTTTCACTTGATATGTATGTCAAATTCTTTCATTGCATTGGTTTTCTTAGCTGTTATTATTATTATTTTATTCACGAGAGCACTGCTCAACTCTGGCTTATGGTTGTGTAAGAGATTGAACCTGGGGCTTTAGTGCCTCAGGCATGAGGGTCTCTACATAACCATTATGCTATCTACGCCTGCCCTGTCACTGCACTGAGAGTTTTCCTGGAAAACACAAATTGCTTGAGCTTCAGTATTAAAAATTTAGACCAGGAGCACTGGTTCCATTGTGCTAGTACTGAGCCCCAGCAATAGCCCTGGTGGAAAATAAAAAGACCAAATTGTGGGCCAGGTGGTGATGCACCATGTTAAGCACACATACTATAGTGCATAAGGAGCCAAGTTTAAGCCCCTGCTCCCCACTTGCAGGGGGGAGCTCACAAGCAGTCAAGTATGTCTGCTGGTCTCTCTCTCTCTCTCTCTCTCTCTCTCTCTCTCTCCTCTCAAATAAAATAGAAAGGAAAAAAAATGCCACTGGGAGCAATGGATTTGAAGTGCTGGCACCGAGCCCCAATGATAATTATAGTGGCAATAAACGCAAAGCAGAACTTGGACTGGGTTTGGTGTATTGCACCAAAATAAGGAGTCTTGGCTATGGGTAGAGTGGGGTGGAGGCTCTGGTCCTGGAACATGATGGTGAAGGACTTAGGTGGGGGGAGGGTTTACAGTGTCATGCAGAAAACTGAGTAAATTTTACATATGTATAAACTACAGTATTTACTTTTGACTATAAAAGATAAACTTCTCCAACAACAAATAAAACTGAAATCCTAAGAACTAAATAATTGAAAAAATTCAAATAAAGCACAGTCAATGTAAAATAAATTAAGACAATATATCATGCCAGTTTCTTGCTTGGAATTAAAGTTTCTTTTGAACACTGCCTCTTTGTCTCTCACACAATCACTTTACACATATGGGTGCTCACAAGTGTGCTCATATACACACTGGCAGATGTGGCCTTTAACAGTCTCAGAGATAAGAGATATTCTTTGCCTTTGTCAGATGAACTTATGCTTGTTCATTAGGAAGAGCAGATCATTCAAGTGACAAAGTCAGGGATATCTGGCCTTTGAAGCTATCCTGCCATCTCTGACACTTCTGGACACCAAAGGGTTTGTTCCCATAGGTTAACCTGTCTGCACATTTTGTTCCATAGATAATTGTGCACATTCTCACAATGACTTATTTTCAAGTCTGTACAGTTAACGGTGCAAGCAGAAAAAATGTACAAGGGCACTGACTGGCAAAGCTCAGCTCCTTTGAGTCAATCAGCTTGTTGGCTAGGTAGATATTTATAACTTTATAAGCCACGAATGTTGCACAGCAGGAAACTGAGGCCATGGACAAATGAACTGAGATTGAGTCAGTCTTGCAGAAAAGAAGATAGTCTGGGTTTTAGCAATGGGGGTATTTGCTTTCCTTACTGGGATTGATAAAGTGGAACTGTAATTGGAAAAAAAAACTGTTCAGCTATATGTAAACCTATCTTTTCACTGATTCCCACGTACATACTACATAATTGCAACTCAAGAGTTCTTACCTTCTTTTAAAATGGCAAAAAATAAAGTGAATTAGTTCTCAAGGGCAGACTGTGCTACAGTTTTTCCTGCAATGTAAATGGAAAACTGCTGAACACAAAAGGTTGAACAAGGCTGGAATTTCATGGGTTTACAGATATTTCAAAAGACATTATCATTACATTCATTAACTTATTACATGCTGACTGTATACAGAATGTTGCTCTATGGGATGTGGATGTATGTTTTGCAAGAAGCACATAAAAATATTTGGCATCATTAATTAACAGGGACATGCAAACTAAAAGCCAATGTGATACCAAAATGGCTTATTGTTCTGTCATGTAACTGTGAAACATCTGCTACCCTGGTTTGCTCATTTATTATTTTGTTGTTTCTCTGATATTTATTTGTAGGCATTATTTACATGAACTAGAGACTGACCTTTATATTATTCTGGACTTGTGAATATTTTCTCCCAGTTTATAGGTTTTGTATTGATTTTCTTAATGGTATCATCTAGTGAGCAAGGATTTTTGACAATCTAATTGACATGCTATTCTCTTTAGTGAATATTAATTTTTGTGCATCCTATCCTTGCCTTTTATGTTTACATCCATCATTCATATCAAATAATTTCTTAATTTTTATTAGTGATTTAATAATGATCAACAAGATTATAAGATAACAGGGGTACAATTCCACACAGTACCCACCGGAGTTCTGTCCCATCCCTTCCATTGGAAACTTCTCTATTATTTTTGGCACCATTTTTTATTGAGGGAATCATTTATAGTCAACAGTAAAATACAGTAGCTTGTACATGTGTAACATTTCTCAGTTTTCCACATAACAGTCTACCACCTCCCCCTCCCAGGCTCTTCTGGAAGTATGGACCAAAATTCTTTATAGGGTGCAGAAGGTGGGAGTTCTGGCTTCTGTAATTTTGCATCTCTGTTGGACATGGGCGTTGGCAGGTAGGCCCATACCCCCAGCGTCTTTCTATCTTTCCCTAGTGGGATAGGGCTCTGAAGAGGTGAGGTTCCTGGACACATTGGTGAAGTCATCTGCCCAGGGAAGTCAGGATGGAATCATAGTAGCATCTGCAACTTGGTGGATGAAAGGCAGGAAGATACAAAGCAAGACAAATTGTTTAATAAACAGGAACCCCGAGATAGGAAGAGAGCAGATGAAATTAAGGGTCTTCCTGTAGGAAGAAACTATAGGAAGTCTATTTTAGGGATGTTCCAAGGGGCCCATGACTGTAGTAATTTTTGCTTGAGCCTGATAGCTAACATGCAGGTAGACTAAAAATATTGTCTGGAAAGACGCTGTCAGAATTGAGAATAGGAACTAGAAAGCTGGATTAGAGCAGAGAGTAGCTCCCAAATATGAGGAAAGTATATAAATGCTGTTGACTGTTGACCCCATCAGTCTGACCTAGGGCCCATATATATTCAAATTTAGCACACATGCCTCTGGGTGAATTACTTTTTATAATATGTGGATATCCAATTTTTCTAGTCCCTGTGGTAGAAATACCTTTGTGGTTTACATTATATTGCTTTGATTTCTGTGTCAGAAATCAAATAACCATACATGTGTGAGTCTCTTTCTAGACTCTGGTATGTTCTATTGGTGTATCTATTGAATTTTATCCTGGTACTCACTGTCAACATTACTGTTGCTTGGCAGGTTTTGAAGTCAGGCAAACATTCCTTCAGCTTTTGTTCTTTCCCATATTCTTTCTCAAAATGTAAGAGCCTTTGCTAGTAGCTAGAAGTGTTTGCTCTTTAATCTCCTGCTGTTCTTGTTAAATTCCTGAAAATGCTCAGCTGATCTCCTATTATCTACTAAGAAATCTTAGCTGTATCATCTTCATTGACGTCCAATACATGTCCCAAACCCACATATACATTTCTCTGAAGCTCAGATTTTTTTGTATTTATTTATTCCCTTTTGTTGCCCTTGTTGTTTTACTGTTGTAGTTACTATTGTTGTTGTTACTGATGTTGTTGTTAGATAGGACAGAGAGAGATAGAGAGAGGAGGGGAAGACAGAGAGGGGGAGAGAAAGACAGACACATGCAGTCCTACTTCACCACCTGTGAAGCAACTCCCCTGCAGGTGGGGAGCCCGGGGCTGGAACCGGGATCCTTCCACCAGTCCTTGCGCTTCGCGCGCCACGTGCGCTTAACCCGCTGAGCTGCCACCCGACTCCCACTCAGACTTTTTTATACCAACAAAGATTTGAACTCATTAAACTTCTCCTCAAATTTGTGCAAATCAGGAAGATGCTCAGAAAAGGTCTTTAAATTGCTTCTTTGCCTGCCATAATTATCTAATCTTTGAGGGCTTCCAATATTTATTTGTATACACACACATACAACAACAATACATTTAAAAATTGTCAATGATTTAACAATAGTTTATACATAAGATTACAGGGGAATAATTCCATACCATACCCACCACCAAAGTTTTGTGACCACTCTTGCCCTCATAATCTCAGGATTTAGAAATTGTTTAGCTAACCTTTTTTTAAGTTCATGTATAATATAACACTCCTTTTTAAAATTAACTTATTATTTTTCCTTTATTATAGGGGACTAATGATTTACAATCAATAGTAAAATACAGTAGTTAGTACATGTGAAACATTTCTATTTTCCATACAACACTCTAACCTCCCACCTACGTTTTCCTCCACTGTCATGTTCCAGGACTCGAACACTCCACACCCCTGCTCCAGGGTTCATTACTTTGGTGCAATACACCAAATCCAAGTTCTTCTTTGTGTTTTCCCTTTCTATTTTTCTTTTTTAACTTCTATGAGAGAGATCATCCCATATTCATCCTTCTCTTTCTATATATAACCACTCTTGCTGCCACATTATGTAGAAGATTTCACCTGGAACAATCATAGTGTCTCCTGTCATTTTCCCTTTATTTATATGTAGGCTAGATGATTTTGCTAATATAGGTTAAGTTACATGATACTTTTGCTTGATAAATTATGATCAAACCTATGGCTTTATTTTTGTAGGTTCTTCACATATGATTTTACTATAAATCTCTCATACCACCTCCTCAAAGCACTTACAAATAAATGTACTATGTAGCCACTATTCAAATCTTTTAAAATACAACATTTCAGGAGTCGGGTGGTAGCTCAGTGGGTTAAGTGCACATGGCACACGTGCAAGGACCGGTTTAAGGATCCCTGTTTGAGCCCCAGGCTCCCCACCTGCAGGGGAGTCGCTTCACAGGCGGTGAAGCAGGTCTGCAGGTGTCTATCTTTCTCTCCCCCTCTCTGTCTTCCCCTCCTCTCAACACTTCTCTCTGTCCTATCCAACAATGACGACATCAATAATGACAACAATAAAACAACAAGGGTAACAAAAGAAAATAAATAAATATTTTTTAAAATTCAACATTTCCTGATACTACAAGGGATAATTATGTAGTTTCCTGAGACCATACAAGAAATTCATTCTGTCATTTTATAAGCACAGAGTATTAATGGTCATTTCAATGACCATTTCAGCCCCAAATTAGATTATTTAGGCAATAAGCTCTATCAACCCAACATATTTTTGAATCTATTTATTGATGAAGGCATTGGTCACTTTGGTTTTCTTCACTGTTTTATTATTTTACTTGTTATCCAGTATTGACTAGGTAGTTTACCAGAACTTCAGGTGCTTTGTAACCTGACTAATGGAGCTGGTCTAGATTTTTCTGTTGGTTTCATTCCTGGATACTTTTATAAACAGCAAACATAAAGCATGTTTTATTCTGTTGCCTTGATTTCAGCAAGAGTTATTTTCAAGCTGTTCATTAGTAAATTCTGACAAGTTTCCTTGGTGCATTTTATACATGACTAATCTCCTACTACATTCCCTCAGCCCAAGCTCCAGCTCATCCCAACTCATTGTTCCCTGAAGAAAGTCATTATTATTGCAGAAAGTAACTTAGTGTCATTTTAATTTTATTAGAATTTGGAGACATGCAGTCGGGTCCCAGTCCTCATACTACCCTTGCTTAATGATCTAGAATAAGTCACTATTCATCTCTCTCAATTTTTCATTTGTGAAATGGCAGCCTTGGAATTGATGCTGCTGAGTAAAGCCCCATTATCTTGTCTGGGATGATTTTGAGGAGGGTCATGTTCTTAATGTTTGTCTTTCCCTAAAAGTAATATGTTAGGATTTTCATGCCCAATGTAATGGTGTCAGGAGGTGGGTTCTTTGGGAGAGGCTTAGGTCATGAGGATGAAACCCTCATGGATAGACTGTGTTTCATGAAAGCAACCAACAGCACCTTCTGCCATGAAGTCTGCACCCTTCAAGGGGCCCCTCACCTGGCACCTTGATCTTGAACTTCCACCTTCCTGAACTATAAGAAATTAAACTCCATTGCATTTGAGCTACCTAGTCTGTGTTATCACTGCCATAATGGACTAAAGTAAAGATGTTTTAGGTATTAGATGGGAAAGATATATTTTAGTAAAGGTCATTACCAGTCTATACATTAGTTCATCCTTGATTCAGAACAGTTCCACTAAGGGACCATATTTGAACCTCAAACTCTGATAGTAAAACTTTTCAGGAGTATTATAAAAAGCATGAAATATGGGGAGTCGGGCTGTAGCGCAGCAGGTTAAGCGCAGGTGGCGCAAAGCGCAAGGACCGGCATAAGGATCCCGGTTCGAACCCCGGCTCCCCACCTGCAGGGGAGTCGCTTCACAGGCAGTGAAGCAAGTCTGCAGGTGTCTATCTTTCTCTCCCCCTCTCTGTCTTCCCCTCCTCTCTCCGTTTCTCTCTGTCCTATCCAACAACGACGACAATAATAACTACAACAATAAAACAACAAGGGCAACAAAAGGGAATAAATAAATAAAATAAAATATTTTTAAAAATTTAAAAAAAACTTAAAAAAAGCATGAAATATGATACCTTTATTTATACAAAGACTGGAAATCAAAAATAAACATCTTCCAAGAATGGTGACATTATCTACCACACTCAACCATTCATTTATCAAACATTTATTGAGGTATTATATAGGCACTCAGAAATATGGCTGAAATCATAATGAGGAAGACAAAAACTCTGCAAATAAGTAATAGTATAGACTGTAACATACACTATTTACAAAGAGTTAAAGGATCACAGTCTAATAAATTAGCAACTTCATAGCAAATAGTAGGTTTTCTCCCACCAATTATGAAACTTGAAATGGTTCAGTAAGCCTCTTGGGATGTTGAGTAGTTCTCTACCTCCTTCTCCTCCTCCTCCTTCACCTCCTTGTTTAAGAACACTAATCAGTCTCTTCTTTTCTGCCACTGCTAGAATGAGAAAACATCAAATATTTTTCTCAGAACTAAAATTGTTCTCTCAGAATAAAATAGAAATATAATGGGGAGAATGTCCCAGATCTAAAACTACCTTTAGTAAAGTGGTGTAACTATTATTTTAAAATTTATTATTAGATATTTACAGGGTTAAAATTTAACAGAAAATATACACAAATAGGTAAACCAATGCTCCCACAGTTCTCTCCCATTATTGTATTATCCTTGATCTTAACTTTATGGTACCAGAAGATAGTGTTTCTGAATATTCATTTTAGCTATTATATTAACTCAAATGGACTACTGTGGTTCCTTTCAATTTCCTGATTACTAGCTCTGGTTTCTTCCCACCTCTCCCCTCCACATGAAGAAAGCTATCAGAATATATTGTAGTGTTGTGTTACAACTTTAATAACAAACATTAGTCTACTTTGATTGATATTTTTATATTCTTATTTTGAAGTAATCATGGATTCATGGAAGATGCAGAGTACAGAGAAGTTTCTTGTGCTCTGTACTGAGTTTCCCCAATGGCAACTTCCATAACCATGGCACAATATTCAAGGAGGAATCTGAAGTTTGTGCAATCCTTCTACAATGCACTCATAAATGAGTTTCTTTTTGTGTAATTTTTTTAAAATTCAAGTTATAATGTAGTCCAGATCAGCGTGCTGAGTTCTCACACAGAGTGGAAGCCTATTTTTAGATTTTTTATTTATTTATTTATTTATATTTATTTATTTTTATGAGAGGAAAAAGGAGACAAGAGAGAACCAGAGCATCATTGTGGCACATGTGATACCAAGGATCAAATATGAGCCTTCATGCTTTTAAGTCCAGTGCTCTAGTCACTATGCTATCTCGTGGCTACAGAAATTCATTTATTATGAGTGTAACAATTTCAAGTAGTACCTTGTGACACACTGAAATAGGCAGTCTACTAGAGTTGCAAAGTCACAGTTCTTTGTTATTTTATGTCTTGAAGACATGCTTTATTTTATTGACATGTATTACTGAGGATCACAATATATACATTCCATAGTTTCCTATTCTTCTGCATAGTTTTGATTTAAAAAAAAATTAGGGGGCTGTCGTGTTGCGTCACGGGGGAGAGAGAAGAGACTGGAGCTGAGCGGGAACACAAATCTTTGTTCATGCAGGCACCCCAGAAATGGGTGAGAGCAGGGTGGTTTAAGCCACATGCAGCTAGCAAAATGGCCGCCTCGCACTATGCCTCATAGCCCTTCTCTAGATTGCTGGAGGGAGAAAAAAAGCAAAAGAGAGAAAGGCGGAAGTAGGAGGGCTTTTTTAAAAAATATATATATTTCTTATATTTATTTTTATTTATTTATTCCCTTTTGTTGCCCTTGTTGTTTTATTGTTGTAGTTATTACTGTTGTCATTGTTGTTGGATAGGACAGAGAGAAATGGAGAGGGGAGGGGGAAGACAGAGAGAGGGAGAGAAAGATAGACACCTGCAGACCTGTTTCACCTCTTGTGAAGCAGCACCCCTGCAGGTGGGGAGCCAGGGCTTGAACCAGGATCCTTATGAGGGTCCTTGTGCTTAGCGTCACCTGCGCTTAACCCGCTGCGCTACAGCCCGACTCCCATAGGAGGGCTTTTATGGGAGAAATTCCGGAAGTGGCAAGTCGGGATGGGATTGGCTATAAAAAGGGGGTGGAGAAAACAAGGCACTCTGGGAAGCTAGGGTTTCAGCTCTTTCAGGAATGGGGGATACCCTGAGGGTATCTGCACAATTACCCAACAGGGGGCCGGGTAGTGGCACAAACCCGGTTAAGCACACATAGTACTAAGCACAAGGACACTTGCAAGGACCCCGGTTCCAGCCCCCATTTCCCACCTGCAGGGGGGACGCTTTAAATTTGACAATTCAAATCCATTGCTCTTAGTTAAAAGGTCAAAGGGACGCTCTAAACCCAAACCAGTACACTTCATACTGTATCCCACTGATTGGTCTGAGGATGCTAGATTCAGTGTCAGCTGTCATTTAGTAGGGCATCTGCATTTGCAACTCACATGCTTGGTTTCCCTTCTGACTGTGTCTTAATAGTTCACAGTGAATTTATATAGGTATTGTGCTTAAATGGGACTTGCACAGAAAAGGACTTGTGTTTTCCTTAACATTTTGTCTATAGGATCAGACAAAAGATTTTGCTTATTCCTATTTCAGCTCTGAAAACCATGCAAGGCTCATAGTAGAAATGTTTTTTTTTTATTTATTTACTATCAGAGATAGTGAGAAATTGAGAGGAGAGGGAGAGATAGAGACAGAGCGACACCTGCAGCCCTGCTTCAACACTCGTGAAGCTTTCCCCTTACAGGTGGGGACCAGGGGCTTGAACCTGGGTCCTTGCTGAAAACATGTGTACTTAACCAGGTGCACCACCACCTAACCTTATAGTAGAAATGGCTTCTAAATATGATGAGCAGGTCAGCATATGGAAGGAAAGTGCCAGTTCTAGTCTTCCCTCTTTTATGAAAGGCCATCACAGAATTATGACCATATTCACAGGCTAGCAATGAAAGAGTCAGTCATTACTACCTCATTTGGAAGGGTCAGGCTTTTAGGAAAAGATAGACCTTAGGGCAGATGTGAAACAAAACTCTTAGAATCCCCTTTTTCAATAAAGAACCATTACACAAACAAGCAGCCACCTTGGGAGGCTTCAGGACACACAGAGCTATCAGGAACAGATAACCAGCTGTACAGATGGCTACATTTCTGATAATATCTCTGGGAAAAAGGCCAGGCTGAGCCATCAAAGAACTGGAACTGAGACTAAGCTAAAAGACATATAAATAGAGAAAACTGTCCAGTTTCTCAGTGGCTTTCCCAAGCCGTAAAGAGACAGCACAGGGATATTTTTAAAAATCTCTTTATGGGACTCCCACAAACACCAACCCTTCTCTACATGCTGCTTTCTCGCTGAGTGTTATTTTAAATCGTTATCAGTGCTGTTAACTTGAATAGCAAGCATGTAGGTAGTAAATTTATAAAAGGAAAATCTACTTGCACTTGTCTGTTTGTTTGGGAAAAAATGATTAGCAGAGTCTAAAAATAGAAATCTGTCCCACTGATGGAAAGGGTAGAGGTAGACAATCCAGGACTGGTATGATAGCTACTCACAGATGCTATTAAAAATATCTAAGGTTTTCTATCATCATGCTCTGCTAGACTTAGTGTGTGGCTTCCCTCTCTCATGGTTGCATGTCTGCTGTTTCACATTTGAATTCCAGGCAGTAATGATCAATGTGCCAGTGGAACCTGCCAATTTAGGATGATCCACATTAAGCGTTTTCAGCAAGCCTTACTGCGTAGCATCACCTTGCAGCTCATTGACGAAAGACTGTGTCACATGGCCATATTCGACTTAAGGAAGTGTCAAAAAGCATTATAGGTGTCCTGCCTCACTGGTGAAAAAAAGACAAGTTAAAGGCTGATAGGGAGGCCTGATTCATTGTACCTACCACACATTGCAAATGGGAAATTAATCACAGGTTATCTAACTACTTTCAAGAAATAGGATGGATTTAAAAAATAATGTCTAGGACTGAGATGATGGTGCAGTGGTGTCATACAAGACGTGCATGCCAGTGATCCCAAGTTCAATTCCTATACCAACAAGAACAAGAGTTAAGTGTGTACTGGTCAAAAGTTACCTCTGGGGGCTGGTCAGTGGTGCACCAAACTAAGTACACATAGTACTAAGTACAATGACCCGCCCAAGGATCCTGGGAGCAGGGTGAGCTTTACAAGTGGCAAAGGAAGTCTGATCATGGGTCCTTGAACATAGTGATGTGTGGACTCTGCCAGATGTGCCGTAACTTGGCCCCAGGAGGTGTGGATTTTAAAACTAGTTAAATTAGATTTAACTTTAAGTAACTTATATTACATGCTAATTGTACTGTTATCTCTTGGACTGAGTGTCTACAAAAACTCCAAAAGAATTTCATGACATAAATAAGTGTCTTGAGATCTCTTCTTTTTAAAGGAGCAAAGTCACCTATGTGGACATGCAAAGAGTGTGTTCCCAAACTAGGTTTCCCAACACCTTTAAATATATCTGTCAACCATCTCTAGATATATAAGCAAAAGTGGCCTGGGGAGACAGAACAATGCTTATGTAAAAGGCTCAACCCCCAGCACTACCAAAAAACAGAGCTGAGGAGTGCTCTAGTTTTTATCTCTGCATCTTTCTCTGTACATATTTCTCTCTCTTTTAATTTTTACAATCATCTTTATTTACTTATTGGATAGAGACAGCCAACAATTGAGAAAGAAGGGGGAAATAGTGAGAGAGAGAGTGATTGAGAGAGAGAAAGAAAGAGAGGCATCTGCAGCCCTGTTTTATCACTTGCAAAGCTTTCTCGCTGTAGGTGGGGACCAGGGGCTCGAACCTGGCTCCTTGTGAATTGTAACATGTGCGCTCACCAGGTGCACCACCACTCAGACCCCCTCTCTCTTTAAAATAAAATACTAAAAATAATGATATAGGTAAAAACTAAGTGTTCCTTAATAGGTTACCATGCATGAACAATTTAGAGTTTTAATGTGAGGTATTTAGTTTCTCTCAATCACTCATGAGGGTAGAGAAGGAATAATTTCTTCACCAGAAGCCAAATGAGGACGATGTCAAGCCAACCACTTGGAGAATTCTACTTGTATTCCCAGTGGTTTATAGAATATTATGGCTGTTATTTAACTACATCCTGAAAACCTAAAGCTGAGACTCTGTCAATTACTAGCTTCTGTGCCAGAACCATGAAGGAATGTGGTTATACTTTCAGACTTTATCGGAAAGAAACTAGAAGGAGTAGACATGAACCAGACACTTTCCTAGGGAACCAGCTGGAAAAGTAAGGTGACCTTTGGAGGGATGGACTACTGAAATCAGGAACAAAGGTGAAATTTATAAGTGCTCAACTCAAGGATATAGAATCCATCTGAAAAGTGTTATAGGTGAAATAATTTCAGTGATGAGACTCTCCCACCTGCAGGGGAGTTTTTTCACGGGTGATGAAGCAGGTCTGCAGGTGTCTATCTTTCCCTCCTCCTCTTTGTCTTCCTTTCCTCTCTCCATTTCACTCTGTCCTGTCCAACAATGATGACATCAATGACAGCAACAATAATAACTACAGCAATTATTAAAAAAAAAACAAGGGTAGCAAAAAGGAAAATAAATAAATAGATATTTTAAAAGATTGATTATGTAAGTGCATAACATATTTGATAAATCTAACAAAGTAGGTGAAGGACCTTTTCAACAAAAAAACATATGACATTGTTAAAAGAAATAGAGAAGAAAAGGAAGAATATCCCCTGTTCATGGATTGGAACAATAAATATTAAAATGAAAATCCTGCCAAAAGCAATTTATAGATCCAATACAATCTCTATTAAAATTCAAAGGTCATATTTCAAGGGAATTGAACAACTCATTCAAAAATTTGTGTGGATATATATATATATATCAATCAGAAGCTCTCCTGGGGAATAAAGAATAAAAATGGAGACATCACAATTCCTGACTTCAGTTTATATTACAAAGCAATTGTAGTTAAAACAGTGTGGTATTGCAACAAAAATGAACACATGGACCAATGGAACAGGATAGAGAGCTCAGAATTAAACCTACACATATATAGGAATATTATATATTATAAAGGGGCCAACAATGTGATTAGACCACCATCTAACATCATGCACCAAAATTAACTAAAAATGAATCAAAGATTTAGATATTATATGTGAAACTATAAAATACATAGAAGAACACATTGGTCAAACATTTCAGGACCTCAACATTAAAGACATATCTGGAGACTCCACCTCATAGGCAAGAGAAACAAAAAAGAATAAGTGGGACTATATCAAATTAAAAGACTTTTATACATAAAAAGAAGATTTCATAAGGATAAACAGGAACCCCAGAAAATGGGAGAAGATATTTGCACACTACACTTCAGAAAGCAGTTAATATTAAAACATCTATAAAGAACTTCCTTAGCTCAACAAAAAGTAAAAGAACAATCCAATTAAAAAGTTGGCAGAAGATATGAATAGATGGTTCTCTAAAGAAGAGATACACCTGGCCCAAAGACATATGTGGAAATGTTCTAATTCACTCATCATCAGAGAAATGCAAATTAAAACCACATTGAGATTCCACCTCACATCTTTGAGCATAGCCTCCATCAATAAAACTAGAGAAGATAAATGTTGGAGAGGGTGTTGAGAGAATGGAACTTGACTACATTGTTGGTGGGAATGTCAACTGCTGCAACCACTATGGAGAAAAGTGTGGAGAATCCTTAAACAAATATAAATGGAAATGCCATATGCCCCAACAATTCCACTTCTAGGCATATACCCCAAAGATATAATAATACTGATTCAATGGGGTATAATGCTCCCCCTTTTTTATTTATAAAAAGGAAACACTGCCAAATCCATAGGATAAGAGTGGTACAACTCCACACAATTCCCACCACCAGAACTTTGTATCCCATCTCGTCCCTTCATAGCTTTCCTATTCTTTAACCCTCTGGAAGTATGGACCCAAGGTCATTGTGGGATGCAGAAGGGGGAAGGTCTGGTTTCTGTAATTGCTTCTCCCCTGAACATGGGCATTGACAGGTCCATACATACTAACAGCCTGCCTCTCTTTCTGTAGTGGGGCGGGGTTCTTGGGAATCAGAGCTCCAGGACACATTGGTGGGGTTGTCTGTCCAGGGAAGTCTGTTTGGCATCATGCTAGCATCTGGAACCTGGTGGCTGAAAAGAGAGTTAACATATAAAACCAAACAAATTTTGAATAATTATTAACCTAAAGGCTGGAGTAGTGCAGATGAAGAGTTGGGGGGGGTGTCTCCATTCTGTAGATAGCTAGTAGGCATATCTTAGTTATATTCCAAAGGGCCTGTGGCTACACTAGTTTTTTTTTTTTTTCCCTAAGCCTAAAATCTGATATGCAAGTAGATTCTAGTTATTGTCTGGGGAGATGATGCCATGGCTTTACATTTTGTTTTTTTCACAGTTGTATATTAAATTGTTTATATTCTGCATATGAGTGAACTATTCTGTAATTGTCCTTCACCTCCTTACTTGCTTCACTGAGCATAATCTTCAATTCTATCCCCTTTATCCCAAAGGACACAATATCATCCCTTTTTATTGCTGTATAATACTCTGTTGAGTATATTATCCCATAACTTTTTTATCCAGTCATCTGCCCAAGGGTATTTTAGTTGTTGCTAGGGTTTTGCTATTGTCATTAAAGCCACTATAAATGGGGTTGGGTGCCATAGGGCCTTGTCCTCAACTTGGATCAACAATGGTAGAGAATGGTCCATCCTCTGAAGGGAGGCTGGAAAACATACTCTATGCTACACCTGAGGAAGATGGGACAATATTGGGGTAGCATGGAATGTTCCTACTCATGACCACAGAATGTAAGCTCAGATCTATAGGGATGCAGAGGTCACATAGGATCCTAAGCTGAATATGGGCCCCAGGTCAGATCAAATCGATGGGGTTTACAGTCAACAATATCAATACACCTTTCCCATATTAGGAAGCTACTAAGTTTTGAAATAAAATGAGAAAAGTATTCTAATCTTGCTCTTATTGATAGTTGTTTTTACTTAATTTCTTTGAATTTTCATATATATTTGAAAATGATCTTATCAATATTTACCTTCCAAATTTGTTTTTGAAAGAATTTCAGTAATCTTAATAAAAGTTCCTAATAAATTAGAATTTCCATGACATATTTGTGTTTATGTAGTCATCTATCATTTATTTTCTGTCATAATCATTTACCATTTATTTCTATACCCAGGTGCTGGTGCTCACATGGAGTGGCTTCAACCAGGGGGTGAGCCTCCAACCCTTCCTCACCAGTTATAGGGTCTGCATGACTCAGAAAGGAGGCATTGAGGAATATTCTGGTACTCATTTATTTGGAGATGGGTACAGGCTTATATAGAGAGGTAAGCAAAGAACATTTTTCACATACGTCAGAAATTACAGGTTTCTTAAAGGTCAGCTTGCCCCTATGGTAGGGGGCTGGTATGACTAGAATTGATGAGATATATAAAGGTCAAGACAATTAGTCTTCATGATGCAGGCAAGTTAATTATCTAAAAGCGTTTGCGAGAAGCATAGGGGTTAAACCAGTAAGGTGAGGTAGAGAAGAAGAAAAACTAAGTTTGATGCAAATCTCAGATATCAAAGGACATAAGGAAATAGGATTTAGGGTTTTCACTGCCTGGTGTTGGGAGGTGTATGATAGTGTGTTCTCCTTTATGATCAAAAGGTGAAGTGGATGTGTGAACCTTGAATGAACCCTACAGTAGGCAACCATTTGGCATGCTGCTAGCAGGGGAAACTAAGTGTGAGAGGACTGTAGGCTTTTTGTGATCTTGAGAGACTAACAAAGAGAAATTGAATCTGGGAGACTTTTCACTCTTGGCTCATTTCTATAAGGAGAGAGGCTAACAAGTGGGGTGTGTTTCCAGACCTCCATCCAAGGATGGGAGAGCTCCCCTAAGCTCTACCAAGCTTCCATATAGTCCCACACCCAGGGCCATCATACTCAAATATAATGATATTCAAATTTGAAATATAGGAACTATTTCAAAATTAATATTTACTACTACCAGCATTTCAAAGTCAGTTAAAAACATCTAAGAACTAACACCACTTTGACAAAATGACATAGTGAATAAGAACATGGAAACTTAATCATATTAAACATTACATTTTCACTTAAAGATCTGATTATTACAGATGTTACAGTATTATAGACTTCAAAACTTTGCAATAAATGATAGAATATTGTTAATAGATTGCATTGATTTATGTTTTTTTAAAAGAGCATTAGTTTTGACTTCCGAATTTTTAGGTTTAAATACAGGTCCAAAACTTACAAGTTGTGAAATCTTAAGCAAATAATTAAGTAAGTTATTTATTTGGCCCTTACTTAGCATCAGAAAATGAGGAATATTTTTTTTACCTACTTCTAAGATTGTTATGAGAACTAAATATTATGCATATAACTCCATACCTGACACAAAGTATAGTTTACTTGTTAATATTATTGCTATTGAAATTTAAAGATAATATAAATAATAAATACTAGATTAATTTTTTTGATAATGAGAGTTAATGTACCCTTTAAATGTTTATTTCTACCTCATGTGCCATCCTTTTTTCACTTCTCATTGCTAGGTTTTCCTCAGTTTCTTTTTTTTTAAATTTTTTTCTTTATTATCTTTATTTATTGGTGAGAGATAGCCAGAAATTCAGAGGTAAGGGGGAGATAGAGGCAGAGAGACACCTGCCATGCTTCACCATTTGTGAAGCTTTCCTACTGCAGGTGGGGACTGGGGGCTTGAACCCTGGTCCTTGCACATTGTAACCTGTGTGCTCAACCAGGTGTGCCACCGCCTGGCCCTGGTTTTCCTTAGTTTCGTAACAAATATACACTGAAGTCTAACATGGCTCATCCTTTGAGATTTTGTTTTCACACACAAAAATATATGAAGAACTCATCATAGTTAAAACCTAAACTGACATCTCTAGCCCAGGATGCTGCCCTGAACTTATTAATGATATATGAAACTGCCTATATAGCATCTCCATTTAGATGCTTCACTAGAAACTCAAATTTATCATGCTGAAGGTAGAATTTTTAATTGATTCTCAAGAAAATCTTTATCTGCTTAAAAGGTAGACTATAAATCTAATTATTCAGACAAAATCAGACATTATACTTCCTCTATTCTACTTTGTTTTTCACACATTAAAGCCCAGCCTATGGATAACTTATAAATTTTAACTTCAAAATATACCTCTACCTGCACATCTCCCAACACCACTGCCACTACCACTACCACTCCAGTTATGTTCAACACTATCATTTCTCTGCTGGTTTTCATGCTTTCATCTTTATGTACAAGTCTATTCATCATCTAACAGCCAGATTAACCATTATAATACTTAAATAGGATCATGCTGTTCATATCAATTATGTAATGGTTTCCATCTCAGAGTAGAAACCAAAAGTCTACAGACTATATATTCTACCATTGTTTCTCTGACTCCATTTCCTACAATAGGGGTATTCGTCATCTCAGTTGAATATCAGACTCATTTATGATTTAAAGTAGTACTTTTCACATGTTGTTCTCTCTACATTATTTACGTAGATCAATATCTTTGCCTACCTTACTCCCTCACTAAGTCTCTTGTCAAATGCCACTTTATCAGAGTGTCCTTCCTGAGCCACCCTATTTAAAATTGCAAGCACTCTCTGCCATCATTGTTCAATATCCTCTTTCTCTGTGTGATCCTTTCTTCATAACACTTATCATCACCTGATGATAAGTACAAGGTTTTGCTAGATTATTATCATTTTTTTTTTGCCTTGAAAGTAGAGTGATCGTCTGTCTGTTCTGCAGCTGAGGATATCTCCACTGTGATGAACAATGTCTGGCATAGAGTATATAGAGTATGTCTTGAATAAATATGTTGACTGAATCACTCTTCTCTAGTGACAATAGTCAGTATTGAAATAAAAGGCAATACATTAATAAAGTTAATAAATCTATTATAAAACTTACAGAAAAATTATGGAAGAACTTGAAATAAGTGACAGTTAATGAACAGATGAAGAGAAATCCGATCAAGAAACAGAAAGTGTCAGTGAAAGAAAAGAATTGTATTAGGTAGATTGTTAGTGACAACATAGAGAGGTTGGATTTTTGCAAGAAAAGAAAATGAGCTTTACTTTTTGGCCAGGGGTTGAGTAGCGGCAGACTTTGAGGAGGAGATACACTCAGTCCAAGATCACTGCAGTTGTTTTTATTCAGTTTTGAAGCAAGGAGAACTTGCAATCTTTACAAGAGTCCATCAGCAGTTGGGTAAATACTAACTAGTGTGCACCCAACCAAGTGCTCATTTTGACCCTGAATTCTTTAACTTGAAAATGTGCCTAGAAAATAAATCTATAAATACTGTACATGCTCTGCTGCTTATTTTTCCATGTGAATGAGCAGTATTTCTACTTTAACTTTCTCTAAATAGATACCAGAAACAATACTATCTCGACTTTAATATAGATTTACTAAAATTAAGCATCAATATCTCTTTTATATATAAATCTATTCCGTTAAAAGAACAAAGGAAACAATCTTATTTACAGAAACAAGAAAATGCAAGACATCTGTGACTAAATACAAGTAATGCTGACTGTTTATATAGATAGATAAGTGTGACACTCAGATTTATAAAAAATTGAATGTAGATAGATAATAAATAAAAGCCAAGAAAGTATTTATGTACTGAGTAAAGAATTATTTGAACAGAAGTCTTCTCCCTTATCAATATGGAAATCTGAATAATAAAAATTTAAAACATTAAGTGTGAATGATAAAAATACTGAAACAGGCATTTCAATAAATATAAAAACTACACTGCTTCTTGGTTTTAAAAATCATGGAAAGACAAAACACTACTTTGGAGTATAAAGTAATAAAGTAAATATAAAAGTACTCAAACTTGGAAAGCTTTGAGAAGTTAGAAAAACTTCAACACATCAGTGGTGAAAGGGGCATCATAATTTAATAAAAATCAAATCTGAAGACAATTTACTAATATATTTTAAAAATAAGTTCATTTATATATTCATGGTGTAGAAAACTTAATTATAGGACTTTAATCTCAGGAAATAGTCATAAAATATTTTTTTAATCTCTGTTCAGGGTGGGGTGGTGCTGTGCCTGGTTGAGTGCACATATCATAATGCACAAGGATCTGGTACAAGTCCCAAATGTGCACCTGCAAGGCGAAAACTTCATGAGTAATCAGGCAATGCTGCAGGTGTCTCTCTCCCTATTTCCCCCTTCTGTTGGTATGCTTCTAATTCTGCTTTTAAAAACCCCTTCTGTTTCATTTGGTTTAATCCCCCCTGCATTCTATTTACATAACACTGTATTCTATTTACATAACCTCTGTTAACAAGCACCACCCTCCCTCCAGGGCATTGGTGGTTCAGTGGTAGAATTCTTTCCTGTTCCACCCCCTCTCCTTGTCATACCCTGATTTTCACCAGTCACTTTTCTCTCCACCCTCTCCGCGTAGCATCCTGTTCCCACCCTACTGGGCTAGTCTAATTATTTGCATATGATATGTTGATATACCTAGAAGACCCCAGAAACCCTGCCAAGAAACTACTGGAAATCATCAATAATTTTAGTAAAGTAGCAGGCTACAAAATCAATACCCATAAATCCATGGCATTTCTTTATGCAAAGGATAGGTCATAAGAAATGAAACTGAAGGAAGCAATACCATTCACAATTGAACCCAAGAAGATGAAATATTTAGGAACAAATATAACAAAGGATGTAAAAGATCTTTTTAAGGAAAACTATAAGACACTGTTAAAAGAAATAGAGGATGACACAAAGACATGGAAGAACATCCCCTGTTTGTTGTTGCGGTGGTCTGGTGTCGGGCTGCACCGCAGAGAAGAGAGCGGACGTCCAGAGCAAAGGGGTACACAAATCTTTATTATAGGATGGGGGGGAGGTTTGGTTCAGACCACGTGGAGCCAGCCAGCAATGGCCGACCACGGGGGGAGAGCAGGGAGCAAGACCTCAGAGAGGGAGAGCCGAGAGCCCAGAGAGAGAGAGGGGAGGGGTGAGGGGGCTTTTTATTGGGCGACAACCAGGGGTGACGTGTAGGGCCAGGATTGGTTGAAAGGGGGCACTCTAGGATTTAGCGGGGCATAGAAAAACCTGGGGGCGGAGCCAGGATTGGTTGAAAGGGGGCACTCTAGGATTTAGCGGGGCATAGAAAAACCTGGGGGCGGAGCCAGGATTGGTTGAAAGGGGGCACTCTAGGATTTAGCGGGGCATAGAAAAACCTGGGGGCGGAGACTGCATCAGAATAAGTCCTCAGCAACACCTGTTCATGGATTGGGAGAATAAATATCACTAAAATGTCAATTTTCCCCCAAAGCAGTCTATAGATTCAATGCAATCCCTATTAAAATCCCAATTATATATTTCAAGGAAATTGAACAGTTTATTCAAAAATTTGTGTGGAACTCTAAAAAGCCACAAACAGCAACAACACTCCTAAGGAAAAAGAAGAAAAATGGAGGCATCACAATACCCGACTTTAAGTTATACTACAAAGCTGTAGTAATCAAAACAGCCTTAAGCAAATCACTACTGGTGCTGCCACCCCACATTACGCTGCTATTGAAATCCTACTGTGGACTTTAACCTGAGATATCAGCCTGATAAGTCAACCTTGCGACTATTCAAATCTGGTGTTCCACTCTGACATCATTCTCTCAGACAGCATTCTCCTCCTACCTCAGGTTAGTTACCAAACTCAAGCAAAACTATTATAGTTGTATGCCCCCAGGAACATTCCTAAAATCGTTTCCCTAGTTTTCTTCTACCCTAAAATCCCTAATCTCATCTGCTCTGATCCTACCTTCTTGTTCCTGTTCATTAACCATCTTGTCTCAACTTAAGTCATGCCATCTTCCAGATACCAGGCTTCAGATGCTACTATGACTCCACCTCAATTTCTCTGGGCAGATGATCTCACCAATGCGTCCTGGACCCTCACATCTCCAGTGCACTGGTCCACTAAGGAAAGATAGAGACAAGCTGGGGATATGGATCGACCTGTCAATGCCCATGCTCAGCAGTGAAGCAGCTACGAAGCCAGAACTCCTACCTTTTGCTCCCCATAAACAACCTTGATCCATACTCCAAGTGGGAGAGAAGTGATAGAATGAAGATAAGGGGACTCTGCACTCCAGCTCCATCAGCACCCAGAGAGAGAGAGAGAGATAAAAGAGGGAAAGGAGGGGGACATATGGAGGTAGCTTTGATGTCATGAGTGGTTTAGAGAGAAAGAGAGGATTGAATCAGGAAAATAAGGGGTAACTTTGTATAAATGTGGACAGAAAGTTGTAAAGAATATGGTCAGCCCATGTCTACAACTTTAGGGGAACTGTGGTGGATTGCAGTGGGGAGAGTGAAGGCTCAGAACTCTGGTGGTGGGAATGGTGTGGATACAAATCCCTGTTGACATGTAATTCTGTAATTTAAAAATAAAAAATTAGAAAAAGATAGAACCTAGTTTACAAAATGAAAAACTAGCTATACACAGAGAAGAGGGAGTCATTTTATAAACAGTGACCATTCTCTAAGCACCAAGACCCTTGAGACTCTACTGAGTGAGGTGCTTAGAGCTATTCTTGTTCCTTTACCAAGAGACAAGCTCAAAAGCTTAAGTAATGTTCAAAAATAAACACTGAAAATACAGCTCTCAAAAAAAAAGAAAGAAAACTGAGAAATGTTACACATGTACAAACTACTGTATTTTACTGTTGATTGTAAACCATTAATCCCCCACCCCCCCCATGAAGGGAAAAAGGGGAAAAACGTTGTACTTGTGATAAAGACTATCTTTTAAATCATTACTTCCCTAATAAAGTTATTTTAATATATATATATATATATATATATATATATATATATATATATAATCTCTGTTCACCACAGTATAACTAAAGGTAGAAATTATTTTTATTTATTTATTTTGCATGCTAAGGGAAATTATTAGAAGATTAAGGGTAAATTTATTTAAGAGAGCAACTTAAATTCAAGCAGAAATATTTTAAAGATTTTTAAAATCATCTTTACTGAGATTGAAGGTTTAATGGTTTACAGTACAGTTATTGAGACCCTAGTACAATTTCTCATCTCCCCTATGAAAGGCCTCTGTAGAATATCTTCACCCCCGACTTAGGTTCTTTTCTATCGAGTTTTGCTTTGTGTGTTCCCTCTCTGTCCTTGTTTCTTAAGCTCCATCTCTAAGTGAGATCAGGAGACAAAAATATCTTACCAAACCTATGGAGGTCAGGGGGTGTGTACTGGGCCCCAGGTGCCCATATCAACAACCAAAAAGGTCTAGGCAGTTTAAGGGACAGGTTTTAATGGGTCTTCTTTAGTTCCACCCCCCTCGTCATAGCTTGTGATTATTCAGGGTGTTTCCAGCTGTTGACTATTTTCCCTAATTGGTTCACCAGATACCAGTAAGGCTCTACTGAGCAGCGGCTTTCAGGTAATCCTTGCTGCTGGTATAGGGTAATCTCCATGTCTCTTCTTATGCAAATTTCTACACCCAGGCTGTGGGTCTACCTCTGTTTATCATCTCTCTAACATTCTCCCTTCAGACATTTTGGTCCCCAGTTTATCAATATGACATTGACTGGAGGCCATTCTTCTGGAGCTACTTCCTCCTGTCAGGGAGTGATGTTTCTTTTCTGTCTATCAAGACCAAAAGTCAGGGAGAGACAATTTAATTGTCTAACAATATGGAAATAACTAAGAAAATTGTGGTCTGTCCTCTTATAGAAATGTGTTCAGGTAAACAAGAAATCTGATTCAGTGAAATGAATTGGTATGATGATATATACCAAAATGTTCACCAGAGTATAGATAATAGTTATTCTATATGCTTCTACAAAGTAATTATCTCATGTCACATTTACTAGCCATACATACTAATGAGTATTGATTTATCAAAACAGATTTCAGTAATCCTGATATTTCAATTGAGGAGATAAAAAGTTAAATCTATCTAGTCACTGAACAACTAATTATATTTGGTAATTTATTTTTATTATTATTGATTTAATACTGATCGAAAAGATTGTAGGGCAACAATTCCACACAGTTCCCACCAGGAGAGCTCCATATCCCATCCCCTAAATTGGAAGGTAACAAAAAAAAATAACAATAAAAGAAAATGGCCGCAAGAGCAGTGGATTCATAGTGCAGGCACAAAATAAATAAATAAATAAATAAAATTTAAAAAATAGTCAGTGACAAATGTCCCTGAAAAAACACAAGTGGTTCTTGCTTTAGTTTCATCCCATATATTTTAATATGTTGAATCAAAATGATTTAGTAAACAGGATCTGAGTGAGAAGGAGGCATCTACTGAATTCACTAATTATCAAATCTGGTCATGAAGACAAAGAGATAAGTGAGGGACAAGAGCATTTACGATCTTTTCCTAAGCAATCTGGCATATGATGGTACTATTCAATGACATAGGTAGCATGGCAAAAAGCAAATTTGTGGTTAGAGTTCAAGGTTTTGTTTGGGGCATTTTAAGATTTGAATGCTTGTTAGATGAATTCTAGACAACAGAAACTAGAAAGGGTCAGAAGGCTTTGTAAATTCTCCTATACTTTATCCTATAGAGATTGGAAAAGAGGAAAGACTAACCAATAATACTGATAGAAAAAAATACACAAGGGGCAGGTGGTGGTGCACCTGGTTAAGTGCTCATATTATAATGTGAAAGGATCCAGGTTAAAGCCTGTTTCCCACCTGCAGGGGGGAAAGTTTCAAGACTGCTGAAGCAGAGCTATCTCTCTCTCTCTCTCTCTCTCTCTCTCTCTCTATATATATATATATATATATATATATATATATATCAGTCCTTTTTTTTTTATATCCCCTTTTCCTCTCAGTTTCTCCCTGTCTCTACCCAATAATAAAATAAAATATTTTTTTAAAGATAATCCACTGGGATATCAAGAGAAAAAAAAAGGACTGCAGAGTCCGAAAACTCAAGTGAAAATATTACTGGTTGTGACCGAGGAAGTTCTGTAGTGGACAGAGCATTGGTCTTGAATCTGTGATGTCCTGAGTTTGAGCCCTGGCATTTCATATACCAGAATGGTTATCTATCATCTATCTGTATGTCTATCTATCTATAATTTATCTTTTTTTCCATTATCAAATAAATATTTTATTTTTAAAGGTATATCAGGTCTTATAGGGTTAAGGCAGCCCAAGTTAAATCTCATACACCTAGCATGCAGTTGAAGTCAAACACAGCAGCACTAGTGCAGAGAGAGAGAGAGAGAGAGAGAGAGAGGTTAATTTAGAATTGGGGAATGAGAGGCTAGGTGGTGGTTCATCTGGTAGAGCACACATGCTATATTATGCAAGGACCCAAGATCAAGCCCTTTGTCCACATCTGCAAGGGGGAAGCTTCATGAGCAGTGAAGCAGTGCTGTAGATCTCTCTTTTTCTCTCTCCCATCTTCTCTTTCTGTCAAGATTTATATGTTTCTATCCAAAATAAATTTAAAAAATAAGCATTAGAAAGAGTTAGCCAGAGCAAAATCAGGAAAGCAAAGTTTTCTCAAACCCATTCCACAAGAGACAGTAAAAACACACACATTTTTCAACTTATGTATTTATATTTTGCTTTGTTTATATTTTGTCACTAGGGAAGTTACAATTTACAAGACAGTTGTCACCTGAGTATAATTTGTCTCCCCATACTAAGTGTCTGTACACCAGTAACACCACAACACCTCTGAGCCCCCTCCAGTAACATCAAACAGCTCTGAACCCCCTCCTCTCACCCCCGAGTCCTTAGCTTTGCTGCCACAGACTATCCCTAATCCAAGTTTCACCTAGTGTTTTCCTTAGCAGCACTGTTTTTAATAGCCCAAACTTGAAAGTAGCATAGTTGCTCAAGAACAGAGGTTTGGTTCAGAAAGTAGTGGCATATAAACATAGTGTGGTGCTACCCGACTGTAAGAAACTATGAAGTCTTCTCCTTTGCTGCATGTTTATGGAATTTGAAGAAATTATGTTATAGGACAAACAACAGGAGAAAGGAGGACTACTGGATGATCTCACTTACAGGTGGAACTTAAGAAACAGTGAAAGAAATGACAAAGATACACCTTTTCATTCAGCTGGGGAGATGCATGAGGAGGAGGAAGATGAGGAAGAAGGGGAGGAAGTAGAAGAGGAGGAGGAGACTCCAGAAGGAAGAAAAAGAAATCTATTTCACCTTGCATAATCAGATGCCTTGGTGTCTATTACAGTGGAACTATGTTGTAAGTAGTAAAATAGGAACTAGGTTATAGAGAAAGTATTTTCAAGAGAGTATTTCATATTGTGGATAAAGCCCTGATAGAAGGACAGGGAGTGAATCATTAGAATGGGCAAAGTGAAATTTGTATTTATGTAGTGGAGAGGATAAAGTCCTTATAGTGTGAACAGAGAGAGAATGCATATACGAAGTATTACTAAGCCACATCCACTACCATGCATGAGAACCTGGGTTCAAACCCTCCCTCCGAACCTGGAAGGGAGTGCTTCATGAACAGTGAAGTAAGTCTGCAGACATCTCTCTTTCCCTCTCCTTCTATATCTCTCCATGCCCTCTCAATTTCTCTCTGCCCCATCTATTAAAAAATGGAAAGGAAAGAAAAAAGGGTGTATTGGGGGGTGGCCACTAGGAGCAAGGAGTTCATTATGCAGGCACAGAATCCTAATGATAAACCTGATGGCAATAAATAGTTGACTAAATAAACAAACAAGTAAAGGACAGAAATTGTAAGTATAAATGATACAGTCTGGGGGGCTTGACTAAAAAGGGAAACAGAATTATAGTAGTGCCAAAGAAAGTCTGGTCACTCCTAAGAATAGAATTTAGCAGAAGCAATGGAATAAAGGGTATAGTCCCTCCCTCTCCCTGTCCCTCTCCTTGTCCCTGTTCCTGTACCTCTACCTCTCCCTCTCCCTCTCCTTTCCCCCCCTCCCCCTCCCTCTCCCTCTCCTGCCTCTGCTACTTGGGAAGCAAGCTACCATATCAGCTCTATAGAGAATCCCACTGGTATGGCAAGGAACTGTGATTATCAGTCCAATAGCCCATTAGATACCAAAGCCTGCCCACAACCTTCTGAGTGACCATGAACTTGAACCCTCAACTTTAGGAGACTTGAAACTGTAGTCACCATGCCTGACAGCTTAGTTGTAGGCTCTAGAGAGAGCCTGACTTAGAGCCACCTATCAAGTTACACAAAAATTGTGTTGTTTTCAACGGGTAAGCTTTAGACAAGTTGTTATATAGTAATAGATCACTAAAAAGGGTTGTCCATTTAGAAATGGTTTTTATTTGAGTGTGGAATTGCTTCTTCTGTTTGTTGTTGATCATTTCATCAGTATACAGTGATGTGGAGGAGAGATGGCTCATCTTTCTGTAATAGCTGCTTAGGCAAGAATGCAAAGTGTTTGCATGTGTTGTATTTGGATTAGTACTTTCGGCAGATTAGATAATCTGTGTATTCCATCCTGATTGCTTCTTTTTTTTTCAGTAAAAGAAGGAATTCCTGCCTAAGAATAAGGTGATATCACAGAACACTTCCTTCAACCTAGGTCATGCATTGGCAAAACAAGTGAGCTATTTAACTTTTTAAAGTTTCTCTCTTCCTCTTCCTTTAGTTTTCTTTTTTCTTTTTTAAATATTATTAATATTTATTATCTTTGTTTATTGGATAGAGACAGCCAGAAATCGAGAGAGAAAGGGAGGAGATAGAGAGGGAGAGAGAAAGAGAAACACCTGCAGCACTGCGTCATCACTTGTGAAGCTTTCCCTCTATAGGTGGGGACCTGCCCCGCCAGCGGGGCGGTGAACAGGGGCTAGAAACCTCGGGACATGGAATGACAGGAACAAGAGACGTGAAAGAATGACAGCAAGACAGGATTCTGATCAAGCTGCAAATTTTTATTGTGCTCACAGGCATTATAAGGCTTTGGGGAAGGGGGGAGTGCTGGAGGAGGAGGAGGAGGCGGAGCAATCATCAAAGTGGAATGTTCCTTGCAACATACAATGGCCGAAACCATGTTTGTTACCACAACTATGTGTTGTGTCACTTGATTTCTGATAAATGGTCTACCTGAGGGGAAATGGTCTGCCCGTGGGGGAAATGAAAACTTGTCTCGAGGGCTTCCATTGTTTCAAAGCTTATCAAGCAGAGAAATGGCTCCTGGCATCTCCTCCTTTCGTTATAATTTAACTGAGGCAGGAAATCGGGGGTGAGGCGTAGAGACCTTAACAGCAGTTTTGGTGGGCATTAACCAGAGGGAAAAGTATTGACCCGATTCCTCCCGCGGGGTGAATGTAAAACCAATCTTCCCGCATCTTATAAGGCTCTTGGTGTCTTTTTGGGGAGGGAAGGCAGAGCCACAGTTTCCAGGCAAACAATTTTTGTTGCTGACACCAACCTCCATGCAAATCAGGTTTGCTTCACGGGGGACTCAGAGGCGGACTATAGGTTCCTCCCCCTGCAGTGCTTTGCCTTGCACCCCTTACTGGTGTCCTTGCCCTGCCAATGTTGGATGCCTCAATGCATAATTCTGAGTTTATGCCATCCGAAAGGGAGGTCTGTCACCCTCAGGTTCAGCCAGGCCTCTGTCAGCCAAATCAAGCCTATGATAATGTATTTGTAAGGGTTTTGATGCCAAGGAGTCAATCTGCCATTTTATAAAATCAGTAATCTTATTGAAAATAAAGGGTCCTAAGGTAATCATTAACAAAAGACTAATCAAGGGTCCCACGACTGAAGGCAGCCAAGTAAAGAAGGGGGAATTCATCCATGATTGTGCAGAGGAAGGGTCATATCTATTTCTCAAATCTCGACTAAGTGTTTGTAGGTTTTTAACATTTTCTTCTATAATTCCTGATTCATTAATGTAAAAACAACATTCTTCTTGTAAATCTAAGCAGGTTCCTCCCTTTTCTGCTGTAAGAAGATCAAGGGCTCGTCTGTTCTGTAAGGTAACCTTTGCCAGGGACATGATCTGTCTCTGTAGTGACTCTAGACTGTTTGTGGTGGAATCTATGACTTGTTGTAATTTGTTAGAAAAGTCATGGGAGGAATATATAGAGTGTCCTAGCGTGCCACCAGCAAGTCTAAGGGAAGCAGTCAGTGAATGTGATGTACAGGGGAAGAAACACAGCACGTCTGGTCCTCTGGTGGTTGTTAGCGCCAACTGATGAAATTTTTCTTCTTCATAGAGGGTCAGCTGTGGAACAAGCAAAACTAGGAGGCAAGGACCTGGTAGAGAAGAATTGACATGAAAATATAGGATGGTGTTGTACCAAAACACAGAGGAGGTGCATACACATTAGGTGAGGTTCCTTGAACATGAGGAATATTTTGAGAAAAGTGAGCAGTCAATAAACATGCAAAGATGAAGTCAGCAGTGGTAGGTCAGCAGAAAGAGAAGACTTGGATAGGCTGGCGCAGTTAGCTGGAGTATATACTGCCATGGCGTCCTTTGTGGTAAGGACTTGCCAACAGGGACTCTGTGGATTTTACAAGAGCAATAATGTCATCCACCATAATAAAAGGAAAATAAACATGGAAATCCAGTGTTGAAAAAGAGAAAAAGGAAAAAATATATGTCTCTCTGACTGGAAAAGTGGGTGGCTTTGTCAATGAGATATAATAAATGGACAATTCGAATTTTTGTAAATATTAAAAAGGCTTAGTATAGTTACTTCATTGACACTTTAGCCAACTGAATAATTGGGGGTGCATTCCCCTTCTCTTTTTATTAATTGAGCTTAAGGGTTTTAGTTTTTCTTGTTTGAGCTGTAGCCCACATAAATTTAGAAAAAGTACCAACTGAGAAAAAAAAATGTTTTTGTTTACTAAACATGGGCAGGTGAATTAAATCAATCTGTCAGAGAGCATTGACTTTTATCAATGGAGATTAATCTTAAAAGTCTGAATAGCAGGATCTTAATTGAACAATACAGGAGCCAGTAAAGTGCTCTCACTGTGGCAGGTCAAGCGTTAAAATTTTAAGAGGCTTGTAATAAAATGAGAAAAATTTTAGGATATGAGTGACTTTAGGAGTCATCACACACCCATAAATAAAAAATGAAAAATGTTTAGTTTTAAATCTTACCGTATGAGCAGTCAGTTCTTCATGTGCAGATGTACCTATAATTATTTACTTAGGGAGAAAATTTGTACCAAGTTAATTGATGATCTAATGGTTAGAATTGGCTTGAGTTCTTTCATATGATTTTAGAAGGCTCTTCATTAAAATATACCAATATGTTATAGAAAGTCAATACCTAATGTGTTGACATGATAAAATGTTTACCATTTTTTAGCATTATTTTCAACTGATCAGTTTAAGCACACTATTATAACTTTAGTTTACTAAGATCTTTACTCATCACAAGGCTATCATGAGTAAGCATAGATATAAAACTCTTAATAGATTTTGTTCCTTAGAACTCTAATATAGCAACTTAAAAGGCTAAAATAAAACCTCATAGCTTAAATGTTCAAAATGCTAATTTTGTTAAATCAGGATTTGTCAAAACAAATCTATCAGACCAGAAGCACCATGTATTACCTTAATTTATCAAGAATAAACCTCTGGCAGTGTCTTAAAACAAGCCAGATAATTTTTTACTCTCTAAAAGAACTGATTCAAGTTTGACATGTAGAATCTGTACTTTTCAGAAGCCAATTATTTGATAATAATTTTTGTAGTCTTTCTAAATAAGGGAGTTATCTCAGTAACAACTTTATCAGAAGGAGTCACTGTAAAAGCAAAAGTAACTAGCTCATGAGTAAGATAAAAAATCTCTTACCAAGTTTTAAAATTAAAGTTTTAACCAGAGCATTTCTGTCTATATCAGACATAAAACTCTCTTAACTTTTTACCTAGTCTCTCTTATGTTTTAATATCTAAAGTTCTTTCTCAGGGAAAACTAGGGGCATACTTTTTGAATAAAATGTAAAAAGGTTATCTAAAATATCTATACAGCTCTAAATTAGGCTGTCTCATATTTATTTGATAAGTTTTATCTGGAAAATTTTTTTACATATCTTATTTAAATTAAACCTCATTTATCAGAGCAAAAGCCTTTGGCATGTAAATAATTAACATAACCATTGTGTTATCTTTTATTAACCCAAGCCAGTTTTGCCTGTTTAGTTGAGAAATTATTTTAAAACCTTTTTTTTTTTTGAGTCACTTAAACAATTTTAAGTAAAATGTTAAACTTTGTTTGTTACAATCTTTGCTTATCACAAAGCTATCACACCCTTAGGGCAGCTATGAACAAGGGTGGGTACACAACTTAATTGATCTTTCACTTTTATTTGGATAGGTAACTTAAAAAGCTAAAATAAACCTTATAGCTGAAATGCTCAAAATAAATTTTTACTGTTAACATTTCTTTTAGATGACCATTTTACACTAAATAATTTTGTTGAATCACATCTGCTGAATAAAAATTTTTTATCAGGACAGGAATATCATGTTTAAGCCTTTTTTCTTGGCAAGGCCACTGCTCTACACTGACTGAGTTATTAGAAAGCCAGTCAAGCATGGAATTTGTTACAAACAGTGGCAGTTGGTATTGGGGTGTTGTTAAGGTTTAGAAATTTCACAAGAGTGAGAGAGACTGCAGAGGCATTTTACCATGCCTAGAGATCTCATAAAATCTTTTAACTAATGAATTGATGCTGATATTAGCTATCAGAAGGATGAAACTGTCCTATATTTTACTCTGGTAAAGGTGTGCCAACTCTATGAGTCGGGATGTTTAAAACCACATTTAGCTTAACTAAATCTTATTTAAAACTTAAAACAAACTTTAGTTACTTAGGGGTTAACACACATTAATGAAAACAAGGTTAGCACACAGACTTAAAATAGACATTCTTGGTGAAAAGAAAAAATTTCCCTTTGAAAAGCGGCTTTTGGATTTCTAACTCACAGCCCCTCCACCCCCCCCCCAAGGGTGTTTGTGGCTTAGGGGATGATTGACTGAAGTCTTTGCTAATCTGTGGAGCAGGAGCTCTGTGCCGTGACTGGCTGTGCGGACGGAACAGGCGGGCTTAGTTTACTGCCACGCACGGAGAAGCGCGGAGAAAAATCTTTGAAAGTTCTTTTTCTGGGCTAAGGTACATTTTACAGTTTTAAAGAAACAAATCATTAAATTTCTATCAAAAGGGTGTACTGGCTCTCTGATTAATAGCTTTCAAGTTAAATAGAACGTCTTGTTTGATTGATTTCATTCTTTCTTTAAAGAATAGCTTACTAGCCAGATAAGATCTCACTCAGAATTCGTTTAACGCTGTCTGAGAGCTCTGGGGGAAGCCAGAGTGAAAAAGCCGGAACTTTTTTGGCTGGCTAATTTTAAGATAATGCCAAATCAAGAGCCCACAGTTCTTTAACTAATTGTAAATATTCTCATTTTTCTTCTATTAATTTTCTAAGGGAAGCTGTTTTTCGTGCTAGTCTTAAGGTTGTCAAAGAGGGGTAAATCTTAACAGGAGGGCACTTAGCAGGCTGCCTCAGGGGCAGGGTCTCCTGAATCAGGCATGGGAATAGAGACAGACTCACAAATAGAAGGTGGCCAGGAGTGTCCCTGTAAGACTTTTTCTCCCTCTCTCATGACTTCCTGTACATCAGGACAATGTTTATAGACTTTGAGTATATCATTTACTAAATTTCAATAAGAAAAAGCCTGGACTGGAATCTTTTTTGGACCAAAGGTCTCATAAAAATCTCTTAAACAGTTTCCTACTCTAGCCAATCTTTTTTCATCAATAGTCCCCTCTAAGGGAAAACATGGACAAACATCACTCACAAAATAAAAAAAACTTCTTGAGATCCTTTTTCTTGACCCTTACTCCTCGTGTCTTGAGGGACTCCCTGAGTCCTTTAATAAACAGATCTTGTTTACTAAATTCCTGTCCCATGGTAGTGCTTACCTCTCTGCTGTGACACTGCTCCAGATGCGACTCATGGCCGGGCAGTTCCATGGCGATCTATGCGAGCCGGTGCGTTATCCCCTCAGCCGTGGTGGCTCAGGGAATTCGGATAGGCCTATCCTCTTGATCAGTGGTGTTCCAAGGTCCAGAAGGCTTCTTCGCCCCACGTTCGGGCGCCAGATTCCCCGGCCAGTGGGGCGTGAACAGGGCCTAGGAACCCAAGAACCTGGAATGAAAGGAACAGGAGACACAAGAAATGACAGCAAGACAGGATTCTGATCAAGCTGCAAAATTTTATTGTGTTACCAGGCATTATAAGGCTTTGGGGAAGGGGGGAGTGCTGGAGGAGGAGGAGGAGGAGGCGGAGCAATCATCAAAGTGGAATGTTCCTTGCAACATACAATGGCCGAAACCATGTTTGTTACCACAACTATGTGTTGTGTCACTTGATTTCTGATAAATGGTCTACCTGAGGGGAAATGGTCTGCCCGTGGGGGAAATGAAAACTTGTCTCGAGGGCTTCCATTGTTTCAAAGCTTATCAAGCAGAGAAATGGCTCCTGGCAGGGACCCAGGGGTTACACAAGTTCCTGTGCTAAATATGAATAAGTCAGATTGATGGGGTTCATACTTAATGGTATTTATATACTTTACCCATGCTTGGGAGCTACTCTTTGCCCTAATCCAGCTTTCTAGACCTATTCTCAACTTTGATACCATCTTCCCAGACAAGACTTTTAGCCTACCTGCATGTTAACTATTGGGCACAGGAAAAAATTACTAAAGTCATGGGCCCTTTAGAATATACATAAAATAGGCTTCCTAGCTTCTTCTCATACAAAGACCCTTAGTTCTGTCTGCTCTATTCTTACCTTTAGATTACTGATCATTAACAATTTTCCAAGCTTTATATCTTAACTCTTTTCAGCCACTAAGTCGCAGATGCTACTATGATGCCATCCTGACTTCCCTAGGCAGATGACCTAACCAGTGTGTCCCAGAATATCACCTACCCAGAGCCCTATCCCATCAGGGAAAGATAGAAACAGTTTGGGGGTATGGATCATGTCAATGTCCATGTTCAGGGAAGAAGCAATTACAGAAGCCAGATGTTCCACCTTCTGCACCCCATGAACATCTTTGGTGCATAATCCTGAGGGATAAAGAAGAGGGAATCTTCCATTGGAGGGGATGGGACATGGAACTCTGGTGGTGGGAACTGTATGGAATTGTACCCTTTTGTCCTACAATCTTGTCAATCATTATTCAATAACCAATAAAAATGAGACGATAAAATGAATGTATATAAGTTATATGTGATCTTAAAGTTACAAGCTATAATAATTAAAAAATAAAAGACTTTGGGTGTAGCTTTGTCAGGGTTTAAAACAGTCGGGGTGGTTTATTATATTGAGGCACAGAGGTACAGCTGTAAGGTACAGTATTATTTAGGTACAACAAAATAGGCAAAGGGGTCAATATCAGCTAGTCATTAGGCTGGAGAGGAGAGGAGAGTCTTTTAAGTTAAATTTACCAGAGGTCGGCTGCACCTGTTCAGATCCCGAGAGATGTTGCATGGCATGGCATCTGAGAAGGAGAGCTTATGGGAACAGCCAGCTGCAGCTGATTTCACTGGAACTGGGAGAGCATTTCTGGAATGCATGTACTTAAATAAGTTCTGACACACACACACACACACACACACACAATGCTTTATGGATTTGTGTAAATTTGAAGTATGCTCAGAGGCTGGCACAAGCCCTATGCTAATTACGTTCCTCAGCAGTATGCAAATTATGTCCATGTCCCAACAACAAGCTACCATAGAGAGACACTGGTTTTTGAGAGAAAACTGATGCCAATAAAAAAGTATAAAAAAGTAGCTATAATTTCTCTCAACAGTTGTTGAAATGCTCCTTTAAACTTTTAAATCACTCATCTTCCTCCCTAAATCACCTACAGATCCAGTAAACATGAACTTTCAATATTGGCTATAAAAAGATCTCAACCTCATTTAGGAGAATAGAACAAATGCTACAAATGTTTATCTGGAACTAGAAAAGACCTGGAATTGTCAAAACAATCTTGAGAAGAAAGAATAGAACTGGGGGCATCACACTCCCAGATCTCAAATTGTAATATAGGGCCACTGTCATCAAAACTGCTTGGTACTGGAACATGAATAGACACACTGACCAGTGGAGTAGGATTGAGAGACCAGAAGGAAGCCCCCACATCTATGGACATCTAATCTTTGACAAAGGTGCCCAGACTATTCAATAAAGAAAGGAGAGTCTCTTCAACAAATGGTGTTGGAAAAATTGGGTTGAAACATGCAGAAGAATGAAACTGAACCACTATATTTCACCGAAAACAAAAGTAAATTTCAGGTGGATCAAGGACTTGGATGTTAGACCTAAAACTATCAGATACTTAGAGGAAAATATTGGCAGAACTCTTTTCCGCATAAATTTTAGAGAATGAAATGAATCCAGTTACAAAGAAGACTAATGTAAGAATAAACTAATGGGACAAATTAAAAAGCTCCTGCACAGCAAAAGAAATCAATACCCAAGACCCTTCACAAAATGGGAGATCTTTCCATGCCATACATCAGACAAGAGACTAATAACTAAAATATATAAAAAGCTTGCCAGACTCAACAACAAGGAAACAAATGGCCCCATCCAAAAACTGGGAGAGGATATGGACATACTATTCACCTTAGAAGATTTCTGAAAGGCTGAGAAACATGTGAAAAAATGCCCCAAGTCGTTGCTTGTCAGAGAAATGCATATAAAGACAACAATGAGATACTACTTCACTCTTGTCAGAATACATCAGAATAGATAGCAGCAACAAATGTTAGATAGATTGTGGGGGCAAAGGAACCCTCCTGCACTGCTGGTGGGTATGCACATTGGTCCAACCCCTGTGGCAGCAGTCAGTCTGGAGAACTCTCAGTAGGTTAGAAATGGACCTACCCTTTGATCCTGCAATTCCTCTCCTGGGGATATATCCTAAGGAACTAAACACACCCATTCAAAAGGTTTTGTGTATACCTATGTTCATAGCAGCACAGTTTGTAATAGGTAAAATCCAGTAGCAACCCAGGTGTCCACCAACAGATGAGTGGCTGAGCAAGTTGTAATATATATAAAATAAAATTAAAAAATTGTGATTTCACTATTTTCAGCCCATCTTGGATGGAGCTTGAAGAAATCATGTTAAGTGAAATAATTCAGAAAGTAGATAAACATGGAATGATCTCACTCACAGGTTGAAGTTGAAAAATAAGATCAGAAGAAAAAGCACTAAGTATAAGGTGGATTGAAGTTGGTGTATTGCACTAAAGTCAAAGACTCTGGGGTGGGTTGGGGGGTAGGGTTCAGGTCTCAGAACACTATGGTAGAGGACCTAGTGGGGATTGCATTGTTATGTGGAAAACTGGGAAATGTTATGCATGTAAAAACCATTGTATTTACTATCTACTGTAAAACATTAATCCCCTAAAAAAGAAAAAAAGGAAGATCTGTCTCTACTTCACTAATATATATATATATATATATGTATATATACATATATATATCAATGATATCATGTGAATTTTTCAATGACACTTGGGTTATAGTAATATCCATATTCTTTACTTATTAAAAACATCTAATTAATCTAGCTTAGCCCTTACCACCACTATTAGTGGGAAAGTAAATCTCAGGCATTATTCTTTATATAGCACCAGAGAATTCACTGAGGGTCTGGTTATGCAATGCTACCAAACATCCTCCCCAGCCTATTTTTTTTCATTCTATATACTTAGAGCAGGAGAATGAAGACAGACATAAACACACAAAGAGTGAGACATAACAAAACACTACTCCACCATCCACAGAGTTACTTTTGGGGCTTTTTTGGGGTATTAGATCCAGGATCTCAAGCTTCTAGTCATGCATTCGCCTCAGGGTTCTCTCCCAGGCCCTCAGGTATTTATTTGAGATTCTACATAATCATTTTTAACCAAAATTGCTGGAACTCATACAATGCAAGAAACTTGAGGAAGATGCTCCACCTTTTAAACACACTGTAATCACTGAGAAAATAATTAAGATAAATTATTGATTTCAAATGTGGTCATATTTCCTCCTTAGAGCCCATATGCTTTCAGTGATCAGTTTGACCACTAAGATAAAATTGAAGAACTTGAACCCATTGAAAAACTGTGATGGCTAGGGACCTATTCTGTGTATCTAAGAAAGTGCCTGACAACTAATTCCAAGCAGTCCTGGAAGTGGCACAGTGTATAAGGAGTTATACTTGGAAGCATGAAGTTCTGAGTTTGATCCTTGGTGTTGCTTGTGCCTGAGCAATGCTCTACTCTGGTCCTTTCTCTCACGCTCACTCTCTGCTGTTTTTTCTCTCTGATTCATAAAAAATATTATCTCTAAAAAATTAAAAACCTAAAATTCCTAGCGTTGTATGCAGGCATGCTATATAACACTAACAGTCACAGAATATGTGGAGCTTCCATTCCTACAACACTATAAAATTCAAGTATTTAGCACATCCCTCATTAGTCTAGCTTATATCCATGTGGATCTAGAGACATGTGAAAGCAATAAGAATAAAAAGCAAAACCTTCAAAACACCCATGGGGAGAGTGCATCAAATAAATTAGATATATCTATGGAGTAGAAATATTTACTAATAAGTAACATTTCAAAGACATGAATAATGAATCCATTACTAGAAAAATATTCAATGTCAAAATTGGTACAAAATTTAGAAAACTTGATTAAGCTAATCACATCAAAGAAATGAAATGATAATAAAAATTCCCTTTAAATGAGCAGCAAATCTAAATGGTTTTACAGTTGAGTTATATCTACTTTCAAATACTAAATAATCTTGCTTTTATACCACTTTTTGTTCTTATAGAAAGCCATACTATAAGGATCTTATAGGCATGGCATTGAAATGAGTTAAGCTATTAAAAGAATAAAATCACCACAGCTTCAAAAAGTAATGATATGAACATTCTTAACACAATAGTGGCTGACTGAACTCGTGTGTATAAGAGAAAATAATACATTATGACCAAATATGGTTTTATCTAGGGATAAAAGAACAGTTTAGCGAAAGACAAGTCTGTCAATGTAATTTCCCACTTTAATAGACCAAAAGAGGGAATTCTTTATGTTAAAAGTGCTTACAAATTTAAGAACAGAATAATTTTTTTCATCTTCATAAAGGTTAGATGCCCCTAATCCATAGTGAACAGTTTTTTTTAAATATAGAAACCATATACTCATTTTTATAAAGCTGAAAATTAGTCTAGGGTATTGGCTGTCAGGGATACATTCTGTTACAGTACCTTGGTTCTTATACAATGCTAATTTTGAAATAACAATTGTCCTCCAGGGGTACTGGGATATGAGAACAACCTGGGCATAACCTGAATGTCACTGCTTCTGCTTCTTCTCCTCCTCCTCATTTTCTTTCTGGCCACCAGGGTTAATCCAGAAGTAAAGAAGCCATCTTAATTTTGTCTATCATGATTTATCTAGTGAGATAATAAAGCCCTATCGATTTCACAAATCTCTGAGTTAGATATTATTACTAGTAACCTAAATAGTCCCCAAATAAGGTGCCACAAGAAGAATTCAGGTTCAATGAACTGTATAAACTATATAGCAAATAGATATTTAAAGGAGATATTCCCTTTGAATCACTTTATTAGGGGAATAAGGATTTACAGCATAGCTGTTATCATGCAAAAACAAACAATTCCTTATCTGCCTGTGATAGGTGCCTTCATACCACTTTCACCAACAACTTAAGTCCTCCTCCACCATCATGCACTGGTTAAAGGAGGTATTTCTATATTGAGTAGTAGCATAATTAGTTATATATAGAGGAATCAAAAATTTTTTGTCTGTCATTATCTATTTGCTATGCATTTATCATATATGCCTATCTACCTACATGCTACATAATTCGGTAGCTGTTTATGAGTAGGATCATCATATATGCATCTTTATCCTTCTGGTTTATCGCATTTAACATAATTTCTTCTAGCTCCATCCAAGATGGGTCAAAGAAGGTGGATTCATTATTTGTAATAGCTTAGTAGTATTCTGCTATAAGACTTACTCCATGAATAAGTCTGGGGTCAGGTGATGCTAGGGAGGGAGGGAGGTTCATTCGATTCTTCTGAACCATAGTCTGGGCTCATATACAAAACAAAATGAGAATTCTAAGTTTTGTGAAATGAACTTCCCAGATCTGTTTTGTGATTCAAATGAAACAATAAATTTGACATTCTTCCAGAAGTTTAAAGGCATCACACAACACACACACACACACACACACACACACACACACACACACACACATTTTATGACTCTCTACCTAAAACATTCAGAATTATCGAGTTTTTGTTAATCCAAACTGTCTTTTAATTATTTCAAGTATGGGTGAATATATTCCTGGTGAAATAAAAGAGAAGCTGATACTGGTTTGAGGTCATTGCTGCATTTTAGGTTAAGATTACCTCTCTTTAGATGTGGGGGCAGCAGTGCTTGTAGAATTGAGGGCATTAAATGCATTCTGAAAAGCAGAGTTATAAGGAAAATGAGTCATCATTTGACAACCATTGTATTTTCAGAGAAGTCTATTAGTAACTACTGTCTAAAACCCTGGGAAAGAAACAGCCAGAGAGGTCCATATTAGAATGACAATAATATATTTGCATAGTTTCACAGGAAATCATGATGGTATCAAAAACTGATGGTCTTTTCCTTTGTTTTTATCTCCACTGGGCAGAGCCAAGCAGTCAGATTTCATGAGGTTGAGATTTATCTGCCTTTTAGGTGCCTAACAGAACACTAAATGCCAGGTTTTTCTGAGAAAGAATAATGAAATTATTTTGTTGTTTTTGTTCTACATCAAAGCTTGGGAAGTACAGGCCTTAGGGAGTTTGAAGGATTGGTAGTTCTACAGCAGAAATTCAGTGGCTGAGGGGGTCTGTTCCAACTGCAAAGTGACCTCTTAGTAATGATATTACCTGTCTTAGAACTTGATCATTTTTTTAAACACGAACTCATAGTCAGCCCATTATCCCTGATTAACATAAGCTAATTTTCAATGAAAATTTCATTGAATTTAGAATGACTCATTCCTCATGAATGTGGTTTTGTGCAATTAACAAATAAGCTTAAAAAAAAAAAACCTGCACTAAATTTGTAGCTAAGGGGTAGCAGAAACAGCCGATGCTCTGATTTCTCTCCCATCACAGAAAGGAAACAGTTGTTCTGCAAATGAGAACAGACTTTTGTTAGGAAGGCAGCCCACCATACACATTAATAGATATGCATATGCCCAGTGAATATATATATATATATATACAGAAATGTCTGTATATTTCACTATTACACTGCATTTGTTGTGTGCCACACACATTTTTAACCAGACTTTTATTGTTGGACATTAACATCATCTACTGTTTTACTCTAGGTTTGACAATATTCCATTAAATTTATATGCAGTTTTAAATATACATCCCTGTTTTAATATGCAATTTAATATCCTGCCTTAATTTGCCTCCATATTTTTCTTTGGCTAAATCATTAGAAATACAAATTCTACATCCAATGAAATGTTTTTCTCTTTTTATTAAATACAACTGGAAAAGTGGTAGGATGTGCTTAGCTCTCTTCAGCTTCAAGGCATATGTTGCTACTAGTATTTGCATGACTAAAATGTCCAATCTATAAACACTTTCTGAATGGACTCCACTGTGTATTCAAACTCATCAATTTGTCATTGCAACAATTACTAATGGTCAGACTGTCTCTTAGATTACCTGGATAGTAAGGTGGGAACATGTAGGGGAGTTGGGGTGTGGGAGGAGAGGAGTCTTTTCGATTTGATAGCATTTAACCTTTGATGGTGGGTGTTTTAAACCATATATAGGTGTAAAACCATGTCCCTCAAATTTGATAATATTGTAAACCCATGTTAAGTCAGTTTCTCTACTCTGACACCATTTTCCCAGACAGTATATTTAGTTCACATGCATGTTAGCAATCAGGCTCAAACAAAAATTACTACAGTCATAGTCCCCTTGGAATATACCTAAAATAGACTTCTTGCTTCTTCTTACATGAATACCCACAATTGCATCTGCTCTATTCCTACCTTTGGGCTCCTGTTTATTAAACATTTTGTCCTGCTTTACATCTTATTGCCTTTCAGCCACCAAGCTGTAGACGCTACTATGATTGATTCCATCCTGACTTCCCTGGGAAGAGGGTCTCACCAATATGTCCAGAAGTCTCAACTCTCCAGAGCCCTATCCCACTAGGGAAAGAAAGAAATAGGCTGGAGATGTGGATCTATCTGCCAAAGTCCCTGTCCAGGAGAGAAGAAATTACAGAAGCCAGACTTCCAACTTTCTGCACCCCAAAAAATTTTTGTCCATACTCCCACAGGGATAAAGAATAGGAAAGTTTCCAGTGGAGGGGATGGGACACAGAACACTGGTGGTGGGAACTGTATAGAATTGTACTCCTGTTACCTTACAATCTTGCTAATTATTATTAAATCATTAATAAAATATTAAAAAAGAAACTAAAAATAATTGAAGAAAACTTGGGATAACTGTAGAGCTGAAGTGGGAATTTTTTTTGCACTTTTACAAATATTTCATTTGTGGGGGTTGGGTGGTAGCACAGCAGGTTAAGTGCACATGGCACAAAGTGTAAGGACTGGCGCAAGGATCCCAGTTTGAGCCCCTGACTCCCCACCTGTAGGGGGGTTGCTTTATTGGTGGTGAAGCAGGTCTGCAGGTGTCTATCTTTCTCTCTGCCTCTCTGTCTTCCCCTCTTCTCTCCATTTCTCTCCGTCCTGTCCAACAACAATGACATTAATAATAACAACAATAGTAGACACAACAATGATAAAACAACAAGAGCAATAAAAGGGGAAAAATAGCTTCCAGGAATAGTAGATTCGTGGTGCTCACACAGAGCCCCAGCAATAACTCTAGAGGCAAAACTATATATTCTATTTGTTTTGCATAGAGACAGAGAGAAATTGAGAAATATCAGTGATATAGAGATCAAGAGAGATACCTGAATCACTGTTTAGCTCCTTGTGAAATTTCCCTTCTGCAGGTGGGGACCAGAGGTTTGACCCTGGATTCTTGTGCATTGTAACACGAGCACTCTACTGGATGTGCCAGTGCTTAATCCCATCCCATTTGAACTTAATAATTATCTTTATTTTCAAAAGAAATATGAAATTTACTAATTTTAGTAAAATTTTCCTTCTCACCATTAAAAATATCTTTGGGTGGGCAAAAATTTCACTTTGACATATATGTGCATAGTTACAATTAAAAGAAGTAAGAATAAAGAAAGGGTCCTAAAGGCTACAAGAGAGAAACAAAAACTCACATATAGGAGAAAACCCATAAGACTATCAGCAGACTTCTCCACTCAAACACTAAAAGCTGAAAGTGAATGGCAAGATATCTTTCGAGCTCTCAATGAAAAAGGGTTTCAACCAAGGATAATATATCCTTCTAGACTTTCATTCAGACTAGATAGAGGGATCAAAACCTTCTCAGACAAGCAACAGTTAAAGGAAGCAACTATCATCAAGCCTGCCCTGAAAGAAGTTCTAAAAGATCTGCTGTAAACAAGAACATCATTACAATACTTGCCATATATCAGAACAAATAAAAAATTGCTGAATAACGGCACTGCAGTAAATTAAATACATAATATCCATAAATGCCAATGGCTTAAACTCACCCAATAAAAGACACAGAGTGGGAGGATGGATCAGAAAATATAATCCAACCATATGCTGCGTGCAAGAATCCCACCTTACCCAACAAGACAAACGCAGTCTTAAAGTGAAAGGATGGAAAACTATCCTACAGGCAAAAAAGTTCAGGGACAGCCATTCTAATCACTGACATAATAGACTTTAAATTATAAAGTAATACAAGACAGGCAAGGTCATTACATAATGATCAGAGGATCAATTAATCAAGACGATTTAACAATGATAAACCTCTAAGACCCAATGAGGGATCTTCTAAATACATCAAACAATTATGAAAAGAGCTACAAAATTACATCAATAGAAATACAGTAATAGTAGGAGACTTCAACACCCTAATCACACACTTAGACAGATCTAAGCAGCATAGAATTAAGAAAGAAATAAGGGAATTAATGGAAGAGATGGGTAGACTAGACCTCCTGGACATTTCCAAAGTTCTTCACCCCAAGAAACTGGAATACACATTATTTTCAAATCTACACAGCACATCCTCAAGGATAGACCACATGTCAGGACACAAAGACAGTATCAACAAATTCAAGAGCATTAAAATTATCCCAAGCATCTTCTCAGACCACAGTGGAGTAAAGTTAACACTCAACAACAGATAATTACTAAAAGTCATAAAATTTGGAAACTAAACAACATACTGCTTAATAACAGCTGGGTTAAAGAGGCACTCAAGCAAGAGATTCAAATGTTTCTCATAACAAATGAAAATGAAAACATGAGCTATAGAATATATGGGACACAGCTAAAGCAGTACTTAGAGGGAAACTTATAGCCATACAAGCACACATTAGAGAACAAGAATAACCTTACTGCATGCTTTAAAGACATAGAAGAAGAGGAACAAAGGGACTCTAAAGCAACCAGAATTACTTAAATCACTAAAACTAGAGTAGAAATAAAAAACATTGAAAATTGAAAATAAGAGAAGCATACAAAAGATCAATGAAATGAAATGTTGGCTCATTGAAAAATTAAAGAAAATTGACAAACCCTTAGCCACACCCCCTGAAAAAATAAGAAGACTCAAATAAATATAATTATAAATGGTAGAGGAAATATCACAACAGACACCACTGAAATCCAAAAAAAAACATGTGAAGCTTCTATGAACAACTATATGCCACCAAACTGGAAAATCTAGAAGAAATGAAAGAATTCCTAGAAACATATACCTTTCCAAAACTGAAGCAAAGAGAGCTACAAAACCTAAATGTACCAATCACAGACAAAGAAATTGAAACCGTTATTAAGAATTTACCCAACAACAAAAGTCCTGGACCAGATGGCTTTACAATGAATTCTACAAAACCTTCAGGAAACAGCTAATACCTATACTTCTAAAGCTCTTCCACAAGACTGAAGAAACAGGAAAATTCCCTTCTACCTTCTACGAAGCCAACATCACCCTGAAACCAAAAGCAGATAGGGACACAACAAAAAGGGAAAACTACAGACCAATATCTGATGAACATAGATGCTAAAATATTGAATAGGATCCTGGCCAACAAGATAGAGCAGTATATCAAAAAGATTGTTCATCACAATCAAATAGGATTTATCCTAGGAATGCAAAGCTGGTTCAATATACATAAGTTAATCAAAGTCATTCACCACATCAAAAAAAATGATTATCTCAATAGATGCAGAGAAAACTTACAACAAAATCCAACATCCATCCATGCACAAAACACTAAAAAAATGGCAATAGATGGAAAATTCCTCAAGATAGTGGAGTCCATATATAGCAGACATACAGCCAACATCATACTCCACGGACAGAAGTTGAAAGCATTCCCCCTATGATCAGGGACTAGATAGGGCTATCCATTTTCACCATTAATCCTCAACATAGTTTGGAAGTTCTTGCCATAGCAATCAGGGACAAGGAAGGAATGAAAGGAATAGAGATTGGAAGGGAAGAAGATAAACTCTCACTATTTGCTGATGATATGATAGTATACATAGAAAAACCTAAAGAATACAGCAGAAATATACTAGAAATTGTTAGGCAATATAGCAAGGTGTCAGGCTATGATGTCAATGTACAAAAATCAGTGGCACTTCTTTATGCAAACACTAAATCTGAAGAAGAAGATATCCAGAAATCACTCCCATTCACTGTTGCAGCAAAATCGATAAAATATCTAGGACCAAACCTGACCAAAGAAATGAAAGACTTGTATATTGAAAACTATGAGTCACTATACAAAGAAATAGAAAATAATACAAAGAAACGGAAAGATAATCCACATTCATGGACTGGAAAAATCAATATCATCAAAATGAATAGTTTACCCAGAGCCATATATAAATTTAATGTGAGATCCATCAAGTCCCACCAAGTTTATTATAGAGAACAGAACAAAAATTACAGTCTTTTATCTGGAACCAGAAAACACCTAGAATCACCAAAACAATCTTGAGGAAAAGAAACAGAAATGGAGGCATCACACTCTCAGATCTGAAACTATCTTATAAGGCCATCACAACCAAAACAGCCTGGTACAGCAACAAAAATAGTCATACAGACCAGTGGAACAGAATTGAAATTCCAGAACTAAAACCCCACACCTTTGGTCATCTAATCTTTGATAAGGGGGGCCAACATATTAAATGAAGGTAGTCAATAAATGGTGCTGGGAAAACTGGGTTGAAACATGCAAAAGAATGAAACTGCATCACTTTGTCTCAACAGAAACAAAAATCAACTCCAAATGGATGAAGGACCCGTATGTTAGACCAGAAACTACCAAATACTTAGAGGAAAACATTGGAGGAACACTTTCCCACCTAAATCTCAAGGACATCTTTGATGATACAAACCCAACTGCAAGGAAGACTAAAACAAAAACAAATCAATGGGATTACATCAAATTAAAGAACTTCTCCACAGCAAAAAAAAACAAACAAACCATATTTCAAACAAAGAGACCCCTCACAGAATGGGAGAAAATCTTCTCATGTCATACATCAGACAAGAGACTAGTAACCAAAATATATAAAGAACTCAGAAAACTTAGCAACAAAAAAGCAAATGACCCCATCCAAAAATGGGTAGAGGATATGAACAGAATATTCACTACAGAAGAGATACAAAAGTTTAACAAACATGAAAAATTACTCCAGATTACTGGTTGTCGAGAAATGCAAATAAACAACATTGAGATAAAACCTCACCTCTGTGAAAATGTCATACGCCAAAAGTGACAGCAGCAAAAAATGCTGGAGAGATTGTGGGGACAAAGGAACCCTCCAACCCTGCTGGTGGTAATATAGATTGGTCCAGTCTTTATGGAGAGCAGTCTGGAGAACCCTCGCAAGGCTAGAAATAGACCTACCATATGATCCAGTAATTTCTCTCCTAGGGATTTATCTTAAGGACTTCATAACACCCAATCAAAAAGATATGTGTACACCTATGTTCATAGCAGCACAGTTAGTAATAGCTAAAACCTGGAAGCAAACCAGGTGCTCAACAACAGATGAATAGTGGAGCAAGATCTGGTATATATACAGAATGGAGTAGTATGCAGCTATTAAGAACAATGAACCCATCTTCTCTGACCCATCTTGGATGGAGCTAGAAGGAATTATGTTAAGTGAGCTAAGTCAGAAAGATAAAGATGAGTATAGGATGACCCCACTCATCAACAGAAGTTGAGAAAGAAGAACAGAAAGGGAAACTCAAAGCAAAATCTGACTGAGCTTGGAGTATGATACCAAAGCAAACATCTCTGGGTGCAGGATGAGGGATAGATATTCAACTTCACTGGATTGGGGTGGGGGTACACAGATCTTTGGGATGGTAATGGTGTTAATATACACTCCTATTAACTTATAGTCTCACAAATCATTATTTAATTAATATGAGAGGGGAAAATGGATCGAATGTATCAAACATTTGATATATATTTGAGTATATATGTTCCTTCAATCTAAGCACTTAAGACTTCAATTGGTAATCAGATTGAATTTTAATAGTAGGCTCAAATTGTTAATATATTTCTAATAATGACTTGTTCTTTGAAATATTAAATCTCCTAAAAGCGTAGACCTGGGAGAAAAAAAGCAACTGATGGTGTTACTTTATAAGATACAGCTATATGTAAATAGCATAATAGGACACATTATGCTGAAGTATTATATGATACACAAATCCTAACAATAATATTTGCAAAATGAAACCAATTGCCAAATATTTTAGTTATAGAAATAACTATCTATTGCCTTCTTAAACTCTAGGACAGCAGGATACTTCCCCTTTCTCTATAAAGCCCATATTTCTCCCATTCTTGGAACCTCTGGAGTGGGGCTCACTTTCCTGAATGGTTCTCTCAATTCATACCAACTGATACTGCATCTGCTGATCTCAGCCCAATCACTGCAACCAGTACAACCTCGGCATGTTCACTTTGGACTGTAACCAGAGACATCAGGCATGGAATGTCAACTCTTCAGCTTCATTACTCTGGTGAGACCTTTCCTAGCTAGTAGAAAAATTCCATTTTCCATTAAGTCTATTATGGGTGGTACACCTCTTAACAGACCTCAAAACCTAGATATAGACCAGGGCCCACAAGATAGGGCATATGTACACATATCCGTAAGTTAGGGGAAAACATATATCTTAAAGAAAAAGTGCACAATAGTTTTCAGTGAGTCAATAAATGTATCAAGCAAGTAGAAAGGCCCAAAACAACACCATAAAGTACCTAATGAAAAAGTTTCTACTTAGACATAGACACCATCCTCACCTACCTCCTATTGTACATCCCTTAATCACTCCAGGGCTAGCCTTGTCAGACAAAGTCAGGATTGCAGAGGCTGAATGGGTGCAAGGGACTGGCATACATTAATGATGACTCTTTGGTCACTGAAGGGCAATCACATCACCTTGGGCCCTGGTTTGGGATTCCCACACAGATGTGATGGACCTAGACCTCTAACAGATCCCTCTTGCCATTGTCACTGGTAATCTCCATCAGGAAGAACATAATGGACCCCTTTGTGGACCCCTATAGGACCTTGTCCTCAGTATGGATCAATAATGGTAGGGACTGTTCCATTCTCCAAAGGGAGGTTAGATAACATACTCTATCTATCAGCCGAGAAAGATTGGTCCTGAAATTGGTGCAGCCTGGAGTGTTCCTGGACATTAACGCATAGTGTGAGCTCAGACTTATAGGGATGCAGAGGTTACATAGGCTCCTGTGCTAAAAATGGGCCCCATATCAAATCGATGTGGTTTATAGTTAACAATATGTGTATACTTTTCCCATATTTGGGAGCTACTCTCTTCCCTGATCTAGCTTTCTAGTCCATTTTCCAACTATGACACTGTCTCCCCAGACAATTACCTGGGTCCACCTGCATGTTGGATGTCAGGCTCAGGCAAAAACTAGTAGAGTCATGGGCCCTTTGGAATAACCTAAAGTGGACCTGCTGGCTTTTTCCAAAATGGAGACCCCAGGTCTTTATCTGCAATATTCTTGCCTTTGGGTTCATGATTAGTCAACAATTTGTTCTGCTTCATATCGTAACTCTTTTTTAGTCACTAGGTTCCAGATGCTACCATGATGTCAACTGGACTTCCCTGGGCAGATGACTCCACCATGTGTCCTAGAGCCCCACCTCTGAAGAGCCCTGCCCCACTAGGGAAAGAGAGAGACAGGCTGGGAGTATGAATCGACCTGTCACTGCCCACATTCAGTGGGGAAGCAATTACAGAAGCCAGACCTTTCACCGTCTGCACCCCATAATGACCCTGGGTCCATACTCCCAGAGGGATAAGGAATAGGAAGCTATCAAGAGAGGAGATTGGGTACAGAGTTCTGGGGTGAGAATTCAGTGAAATTGTGCCCCTCTTATCCTATGGTCTTGTCAATATTTCCATTTTATAAATAAAAATATATTTCTAAGAATTTAATGACCTAGCACTTGGTAGTAGCTCACTCAGTAATGTGCGCAAGCTCCCATGTGCAAAGTTTCAAGTCCCTGATCCCCACCTGTAGGGGGGGAATAGGAACCTGCACAAATGGTAGAGCAGATACTGCGGGTACCGTATCTCCTCGATGTCCCTGTCTCTATCCCTTTATCAAAGAAAAAGGAAAAAATGGAATTGTAACTAGATTTTTTTTCCCTTTGTAACCAAAGGAAACCAGACACCATGAGCAGGAATCAGCAGTGATCACAGGGGATGAAAACTGACCAACAGTGTCGGGCAGGGTACTGCCCAAGATACCCATCCTGTCATTCAGTTAAGCATCAAAAAGGGCCAAGCAGCGGCACACCAGAGTAAGCACACGTTATACTAAGCACAAAGAGCCATGCAAGTATCTGAGTTCGAGCCCTGGTTCCTCACCTCCAGGGTGGACATTTCACAAGTGGCGAAGCAGGCCTGGAGGTATCTATTGCTCTATCTTTCTCTTTATATACTTCTCCCATCTCAGTTTATCTCTGCCTTATCCTATAAAATGGAAAAAATGGCCACCAGGAGCAGTAGATTCATAGAGGGGACACTTCACCACAGTGATAACCCTAAAGACAGAAAAAAAAAAAAAAGAACAACAACAACAAAAAAAAAAAAACACCGAAATATTCACTCTTGTGGTGGGATTTTGCAGACACAATTAAGGTTTCAAATCTGCCAACTTTAAGGTCAGAATTTCATCAGGTTCTATGAGGATAATTAACTGGGATCTTTCTCATGCAAGGATTTGAATCAAGAAGAGGGTCTGCCACAAGGAAAGATACCTCTTGCTGTCTTTGGAGATGGAGGGAGACATATGGCAAGGCATATAGGAAGAACTGTGTGACCTGAGAGTGACCCACTAGGTGATAGTCAACATGGAAGTGCTTCAACTGCAAGAAATGGTGTCAGTCCTCACAACAATGCCAGAGTGGAAGAAGTCACTCAGCTGCAGATGGGAATGCATCCAGCACTCAAACCTGGAATTCAGCCTTATGAAACCCCAGACATAGAATTCTACTTCGATTTCTGACAGACAGAACTGTGAAGTAAAATTGGTTGTTGACTTAAGGGACTAAATTTATAGTGATTTGTTATGCAACAATAGAAACATAATCATCAACAAAGACCCAAGAAATTGGAACTATCTGTAAACAACTATAAAACAGCTCTTCTTACTGTGCTTAAAGAAATAAAAAGCACGCTTTAAAAGATCAGCAAGAAACAAGAAACCATGAAAATTTGTCACAGACTTCTGCATTCATCCATGGTAGAGTAATAAGGATCAGATTTACTCTTGCAGCTTAAGCAACTAGAAAAGTGAATCAAACACAAAGGCATTAATCATCTTCAGACAGGACAACAAGTAACACAGGATTACCATTACAAAGAGAAGAGAGGTAAATGAGGTGATCTCCCCAATTACCCTGCTTTACTATTGGTAAGTTTTTGTAAGCTCAGTGCAAAATGAAGGAAGACCCCAACACTGCCCAGTGGCACTGCTGAATTGAGGAATCTAAGAGCTAAATGCAGGGAGGCCACTGCAGCTGGTAATTGTGAGGCCAAGGACCAGAAATGAGAAAGCTATGAACAGAAGTCTCCAGAGACCAGCAGAGGTGTTCCCTGGAGTTTTTGTCTTATTATGCCTGTGCATGCATGAGAGAAAATTACCAGACACAGGAAATAGAACCATTGTAAAGCGCTAGAATTTCCAAAGATCCCACAAGGCTGAGAATGTTTTGTGCTCCCACCAGGCAGAGTGGAAAAAGCCCATAACATACCGGGATTAGAGTAGAGTTTCTCAATATGATTGCCCCACTATAGAGAAGGCATATTGCATTTTGACTAAAGGACACTCTAAGAAGCCTCTTAAAGTCTCCTTGACAATGGTTTCAGCAAAGAGTTTTTAGTGGGGTAGCAAACCCAAAAAGATAAAAAGCATATTACCAAGTGCTAGGACCCAGGTTCAAGCCCCTGCTTTCCACCTGAAGAAGGACAAGAAAAAAAGAAAGAGAGAAAGAAAGAAAGGACACTGGAAGTGGTAGATTCATAGTGCACGCACTGAGCCACAAGGATAACCCTGGAGGCAACTAGAAAAAGCATAGGAAAATACTTCAAATACTCAATATGTACAATTTTCAGATTAGTAAATGGCCAGGAAGTACTTGTAAAGGTGTTCAACATCACTAAAAATAAAGGAAATGTCTATCACACCGTAACAAAATCTCATCTCAGATGTTCCTGAATAAGTATTACCAGAAAGATGGAGAAATAACAGGCGTTGATAAGACTGCAGAATAAGGGGAACACTTGTACAGTGCTGGTGGGAATGGTGAGTGGTGCAACCACCATGAAACCCATTGTTAAACTTCCTCTAGAGGATCAAATATAAAACTACTATGTGATAGTTAGCAATTCTATTTGTAGTTATCAAACTAGAGAAAATAAAAATAAACTCCTTTCTTTCTTTCTTACCTTTTCTTTTCCTGCCTCAGTATTTCACTGGAGCTTCATGCCTGCATTATTACACCACTCATAAAAGACACTTATTTTGGGGTGGAGGGTAGACAGCATAATGGTTATGCAAAGATACTCTCATGCCTGAGACTCCAAAGTCCCAGGTTCAATCCCCCACACCACCATGAGCCTGAGCACCAGAGCTGAATAGTGCTCTGGTAAAAAACAAAACAAAACAAACAAAAAAAAAACCTCTTATTTTTTTATTTCTTCAGAGAGAGGGTGAGAGAGAGAGGGAAAGAAAGATAGAGAGGGAAGACACAGTAGCATTGATCCATTGCTTTTTAAGTTTCCCCTACCAGGTAAACTAGTCCCCAATCCCAAAATGCAATATTGAAGTAACATCTATGTATACCCCAATGAGTACCAGAAACATTATTTAATGTAGTTAATACATACATAGTCATAGAGGGATAGATAAAAGAAAAAGACATATATACATACAAGAAAACATGACAAAACCTGTGTGCATTACACTAGGTTAAATTAGGAATCTAGAAGAGACCAAAAAGATATCTCATTTGATAATATCCCTGCTTTGCCATACTTGCAACTCAGGTTTTCTAAGTCACTGAGTCACTCTGGAAGCTTCTGTGCTGTGTTCTGTCTGTCCGGAAAAAAAAAAAAAGTGAACCATAAACTTGAAAAAAAAAGAAAGAAAGAAAGAAAACAAAAGCAAGCAAACTTTCTGAACCTTGTCAAAAAACTATGGCAGTTATCTTTGAGAAGTGGGAGAGTGGGAACGCAGAACTTGGTGGTAGGATGGTGGGTGCGGTGTGAAACTATACCATCTAATCCTGTAATCCTATGACTGATTTTTTTCTTTATTTAGGCATTAGTGGTTTACAGCAGACAGAGAAATACAGTAGTTGGTACATGTGTAACATTTCTCAGTTTTCATAGCATTCTAACCCCCCACCTAGGTCCTTTTCCACCATCATGTTCCAGGACCTGAACACTCCCCATCAGACCAGAATTCTTTACTTTGGTGCAATACACCAAGTGACTGATTTTTTTTTAATTAAATAAAGAAAGAAAAAAAAAAGTCAACCTGGAACTGTGAAACCCTGACAACATCAACAACACAAAAAGAAAGCAGCTGTGTGTTTTCACTATTTCTTATATGCGGAATCTTGGGTGGTAAAAAAGCCAAGTTAGGGAGTTGGGCGGTAGCGCAGCAGGTTAAGCGCATGTGACACAAAGTGCGAGGACAGGCGCAAGGACACCAGTTCAAGCCCCCGGCTCCCCACCTGCAGGGGAGTTGCTTCACAAGCGGTGAAACAGGTATTCAAGTGTCTATCTTTCTCTTCCCCTCTCTGTCTTCCATTCCTCTCTTCATTTTTCTCTGTCCTATCCAACAATGACTACAACAATAAAACAACAGGGGCAACAAAAGGGAATAAATAAATATTAAAAAGAAGAAAAAAAATCCAAGTTGAACCCATAGCAATAGATAGTAGAATAGTGGTGATTGCCAAGGACTGGGATGTGGGAAGGTGGGGATATGCTGGTCAAAAGCCTGCAAACTCCCAGCTATAGGATGAATAAGTTCTGGGGATATGATGCATAGCATGACAACTATCTTATACACCTGAAAATTGGTAAGAAAATAGATCTGAATGATATCACCACAAAAGATAAATTGATAATCATGTGAGTGAATGCAGGTGTTACCTTATTGTGGTTATTTTGCAATATACATCTATATAAAGTTATCACATTAACCCCCCAATAAAATGATAAAAATAATAATAACACTGCAACCCTTAAACTTACATATACTGCATATCAACAGTATTATAATAAAGCTGAGGAAATGTAAAAAAAAGGGGGGTATTTTAAATTAGTGAACAAATAAACACACAAAAACGCAAAATGCCTATTTGCCATACACACCACCCAAGTTTAAAAACACTCCACCTCCCCACCCCCATTCCCTGCACTGAAAGAAGCTTCATCATAGGGCATCTCCACTCCCACCCTCATCTCTACCTCTCTCTGCCTGAAAAAGCTGCCAAATACCAGTGATGACAGAACAATGTAAATGAGAGATGCATCCATATATATACTCTCCGTGAACAACAAAGTTGTTTCAAAACTTGACTTAGCAATGATTTACAAGACAATAGAATTTCAACTCAATAGCTTCACACCTCTATATGTGTGTAAGACTGACCCCATTTACTACAACATGCCAGTGGAGTCACACCAAAGAGAATCCCCCCTCCTGCCTCTAGCTAGCCTTCCTATCTCCTCTCCCCATGACTTCAGAAACTACCACAGTGCCCAGAGGGCTGATTTTTTTGCCACTTTGTTTATTTGATTATTTAGAATACACATATTAATCACATAACCCAGAAATTTTATTTCCTTACTTCACTTAGTATTATCACTTCATGTTCCATCCAGTTTGTCTCAAGTGGCATAATATCTTCATTTTATAATGAAGATATATATAGTCAAGTAGTGCCCATTGGGTATAGCTCCCAGTTTCTTTATCCAGTCATCTGTCATTTGTCAATAGACATTTACGGTGATTCTACAGTGAATAATGCCTCTATGAAAATAGAGACTTTGAATTAGTGTTTTCATGTTCTTTGCGTATATGCCTACAAGTGATATCACCGGATCATGAGGCACTTCCTTTTTCATTTAAGGACTCTCTATTCCATTTTCCTTCATGGCTACATCAGTTTTCATTCCCACTAAACAGTTTACAGAGAGCCTCTTACTCTGCATCCTAGCCAACAACTGATGCTTCTAATCTTTTTGATGTAGGCCATCTAACACAGTTGACGTGATCTCAATATGGCTCAGATTTGCATTTCCCTAATAATAGGTAAAGTTGAAAGTTTGTTTCATTTTTATGTCTGCCACAGAAAGTGCACTTTAAAAATATATTCACAAATGGGTTGATAGCTAAAGTATAGGGATCAGGAAATAGCATAATTGTTATGCAAATAAATTCCATGCCTGAAGCTCTGAGGTCTGAGGTTCAATGCTCAGCACCATCATAAGCTAGATCTGAACAATATCCTAGTTTTCTATGTATTTTCTTCCTGTATTTAAAAAGTGAATAGGCGGGAGTCGGGCTGTAGCACAGCGGGTTAAGCGCAGGTGGCGCAAAGCACAAGGACCGGCATAAGGATCCCGGTTCGAACCCCGGCTCCCCACCTGCAGGGGAGTCGCTTCACAGGCAGTGAAGCAGGTCTGCAGGTATCTATCTTTCTCTCCTCCTCTCTGTCTTCCCCTCCTCTCTCCATTTCTCTCTGTCCTATCCAACAACGACAACAACAATAAAACAATAAGGGCAACAAAAGGGAATAAATAAATAAAATAAATATTTAAAAAATAAAAAATTTTTTTAAAAAAGTGAATAGGCGGCAGGTGGTTACGCACACCTCACTGAATGCACATAATACGATGAGCAAGGACCCAGATCCTTCCCCACACCTTTAGGGGGAATGCTTCATTTGCAGTGAAGAAGGTTTGCAGGTGTTTCTCTTTCTTTCTCCCTCTCAATCTCCCATCCCTCTCTCAATTTCTCTCTGTCCTATCAAATAAAAAGAGAAAAAAGTGAATGCTGGGAGTGAGAGATTCGTAGTGTGGGCACTGAGGCCCAGTGATAAATCAGGTGGCATATATATGCTAAAGTATGTAAAATTATACCCAAAAATTCTGTAAAAAACCTGGAAAGTCTTCACAAATAAGGTACAAAATAGAATCCATGACATAGTTTTACTGGGTAGAATGAGGACAATGAGCAATACTTCAGGAGGACATAAGGTTTATAACTCTTTGTGTGCTTAAACATAGCTAAGAAAAATTAATGAAGAAGATCTGAAAGAGAAAAAGATAAATTTAAACTCACAAGGGCAATCACAGCCAAAGAAATTGAATAAGTTATCAAGAACTTTCCCAATAATAAAAATCCAGGCCTGAATTCAGTTTTACAAATTAATTCTACAAACCTCAAGGATGAGTTAATGCCTATACTTTTTAAGGTCTTCCAAAATATTGATGACACAGGAATACTCACTTCGACTTTCCACCTTGAGAACAAAAGCAAGCAGAGAGAGCAGAGAGAGAGGGAAAGAGAGGGGGACAATATTTCTGATGAACACAGATGCTAAAATATTAAACAAAATTCTAGCCAACTCGATACAGTATATTAAAAAGGTTGTACAAGGCCTGGGGAGATAGCATAATGGTTATGAAAAAGACATTCATGCCTAAGGTGCCAGTTCTCAAGGTATAATTCCCAGCTTCACCATAAGTTTGAGCTGAGCAGTATTCTGGTATAGAAACAAAACAAACAAACAAAAAAAGATTGTACATCATGACCAAGGGAAATTTATCCCAAGGATGCAAGGCTGTTTCATTATATGCTAATAAATAAATGTGATCTTTATCTAGCAAGTCAATAAAAGAAAAACCACATGATTATCTTAATAAATACAGAGAAAGTCTTTGACAAAAATCCAACATCCCTTTATGATCAAAACACTTCAATGTCACTTTCAGAGGCATGGCTATGGAGTAGCAGCTGCTGCAATTTTGCTTTCCTGATCTACTAGGAAAAGCAAACAAAATTCACCTGAAAACTCACCAAAAAGTCACCAGTATCTTTTCAAACTCACCAAGCAACAGGTGTAGCTTGTGAACAGAAAAGGGATGAGGGAGAGATTCATGGGACTAAAAAGCCATATTCAGGAACAGCTGATGTTAGACTGGTAGCTGAGGTATACCACTTCCAGGTCCGAGTTAAAGAAATGACAGTTAAAAAAAAAAGAAAAAGAAAGAAAGAAAAGAAAGAAAGAGAACAATGAAATTACGTAAGCCACAAGTGAGTACAGATACATGTGGCTTGAAGACTGAGAGAGAGTGAGTGAGCAATTCCCAGGACTAAAAATCAGGGCTCAGAGATGGAAGGCACCAAATTAGATCTACAGCTGAGACATAACACATTTGTGTTTTTGTTTTAGCAACAAAAAGACTGTTAAAAAGGGAAAAAAAAGAGGGGGGAGTCTGGCAGTAGTGCAGTGGGTTAACCACACATGGCACAAAGCACAAGGACTGGTGTCAGGATTCTGATTTGAGCCCCCAACTCCCCACCTGTAGATAAGTCTCTTCACAAGCAGTGAAGCAGGTCTGAAGGTGGCTGTCTTTCTCTCCCTCCTCTGTCTCCTCCTCTCCATTTCTCTCCATCCTGTCCAACAACGATGACATCAATAACAACAATAATTAATAACCACAACAATAAAACAAAGGGCAACAAAAGGGAATAAATAAATATATATATATATTAGAAAAAAACCTAAAAACTCAATTTACAGACTTCTGGGATGTGTGGTTTATGGAGTAGCCACAATCAGACCTTTGTTCTCTCTGAAACAACTATTGAACACAACAAGAGATCGAATTCATACAACTGAAAAGAATCTATAGCCTCAGGTGGGTGCCAACATGGCTGGGGGAAAATAGGGGAGTGGATTGGAAGATACTTTCAAAACCAGAGCTCCAGGTGGAAGGTGCAGTGCTGATGACCAGGGCCATCTTGGACAGTAGCACAGTTATCAGACCCTCCCCCCCCAGAAGAAAATAAATTAGAGCTTAAAACCTCTCAATCTTTTATTCAAAGTGTTTTTTTGTTGTTGTTGTTTGTTTTTTCTCAGTCTGAGTTTAAGACAAGGACATACAACTCAGATAGCCCAAAACACCCCTCCCCTACCCACCACAGCAGATTATAAAAACAAGTGAAACACAGAGATCACAATGGCACCACCAGCTGGCCAACAATAACCAACACCATACATGCAGAAACAAAGAGGCAAACAGCTAAATATGCCACAACAAACAGAGAAACAAATCAGAAGAAACCAAATAGATTCCAGATGCAGATAGTCTATCAGAGACAGACTTTAGAAAGCTTATGAAACTCTACAAGAATTTAAGCAAGAGTTGAAAGAGGATTTTGCTTTGGAATCAAGACACACTCAGAACAGAATTTGATAAGAAGCTACAAAGCTTGAAAGAAGAACTTCAAGTGGAGTTCACTAAGCAGTTAGGAAGCATGAAAAAAAATTCAGACAGAACTGTAAGGACTGAAAGACAACTTTAGTGCGGTTCAAACTCAGGTAGAAGGCTTAGGAAATAGACTCACACATGCAGAAGAATTTTCAGTACAAAAGACACAATTAGCTCACACTTTCAATTCAAAGATGAGGGAAAGGAAATTATCTTTCAAGTATGATGGAGAAATAAAGGTTTTATAAAATATTAAAAATGAAAGGAATTTACCACAATCAACCCCACCTTACAAGAAATATTGGAGTCCTACAGGAAAGGAGGAAGCAAAGGAACACATGTTCTCAGCGAGGTGAATGGTAGTAGACTAGAAAAAAAGAACACAATAAAGTAGGAAAGAATGACAAGCAAATAGGGGAGGGAATTAAAAGCCCTAGTAAGTGTCTATTAATCAATATCAATTTAAATAAGACTTATCTAGATACACAATAGTAGATATTACACACATGGTAACCACAAAACAAAACAGGGAACAGAGATTTACAGAAAACACAAGAAAAATCAGTGAGGAATTCACAAGAGAAACTCATGTATACAAAATGTCAGATAGAAACAAATTTCCAAGGATTCAACAATTTAAAATAAACTCAAAACAAAAATAAAAATGGATATAAGTAAACCACATATATCAGTAATAGCCCTAAATGTGAGTGGAATAAATTCACCTCTCAAAAGACTCAGAGTACCTAAATGTATTAAAGAACAGGATCCATCCATTATATGTCTTCAGGAAACACACATCCAAAGAAAGGACAAGAACCCAACATATCCATCCAAAAAAAAATCTGTGTACACATATGTTCTTGGCAGCATAATTTGTAATAGCCAAAACCTAGGAGCAACCCAGGTGTCCAACAACAGATGAGTGGCTGAGCAAGTTGTGGTATATATGCACAATGGAATACTACTCAGCTGTTAAAAATGGTGACTTCACCGTTTTCAGCTGATCTTGGATGGACCTTGAAAAAATCATGTTGAGTGAAATAAGTCAGAAACAGAAGGATTAATATGGGATGATCTCACTCTCAGGCAGAAGTTGAAAAACAAGATCAGAAAAGAAAACACAAGTAGAACCTGAAAAGGAATTGGCATATCACACCAAAGAAAGGACAAACGAAAACTGAATATAAGAGGTTGGAACAAGGTGTTCCAAGTAATAAGTCAAAAAGGGGGCAGGACAGCTATATTATTTTCTGATAAAATAGACTTTCAGGCAAAGAAAGTAATTAGAGATAGAGAAGGACACTGCATAATGGTTAAAGGACCAATCCAACAAAAAGATATAATCATCATAAATATATATGCCCCAAACTTAGGAGGACCCAAATATCTAAAACAAACACTTACTGAACTCAAGGGAGCATTAAAAGCAACACAATAACAGTAGGAGATTTCAACACAGCACTCAAAGCAAGAGACAGAACACCTGGACAAAAAAATCAATAGAGCAACAGTGAACTTTAATGAAACTACAGATGAAATGGACCTAATAGATATATACAGGAGTTTCCATCCCAAAAGCAATGGATACACATTCTTCTCAAGTACACATGGAACATTTACAAGGATTGACCATATGCTGGGCGACAAAGACAGTCTAAACAAACATGTAAATATTAAAATTATAAATGCAACCTCTCAGCCCATGAAGGCATGAAACTACAAATCAATTAAAAAGGGAAAGAAATGTCCCCAAAGCCTGGATACTAAACAATATGCTGCTGAATAATAAATGGTCACTGAAGAGATCAAGAAAGAAATTAAGAATTACCTCGATACCAATGAAAATGAACAAACCAGTTACCAGACCATATGGGATACGACGAAAGCAGTGCTGAGACGGAAGTTCATAGCAGTACAGGTCCACATTAATAAACAGGAGAAATCACTAGTAAACCATCTAACAACCCACCTCAATCAACTAGCAGTGGAGAAACAAAAAGACCCAACATTCATCAGGAGACAGGAAATAGTTAAAATCAAAGCAGAAATCAATGAAATAGAAAAACAAGACCATAAGGAAGATAAATGGAACCAAGAGTTGGTTCTTTGAAAGATAAAATAGATAAACCACTAACTACACTCACCAAGAGAGAATCCTGTGGTAAAATCATTCAAAACTGAAAGAAGAAATATTACAACCAACGAGGTAGAGATTCAGAAGAATATGCAATAGTATGGAAATCTGTATGGAACAAAATTTGGCAACTTAGAAGAAATGAAAAAATCTTTAGAGTAATACTAACTGCCAACCTTGACACAAAAGCAAGAAGATAAACTTAACAGGCCAATCACTATTAAATAAATTGAAACAGTAATCAAAAGCCTAACCAAGAATGAAATGATAGCTATACTAATGAATTTTACAAAACATTTAAAGAAGAACTAATACCCAGGGAGTCAGGCAGTAGTGCAGCAGGTTAAGTGCAGGTGGCACAAAGTGCAAGGACTGGCATAAGGATCCCGGTTTGAGCCCCTGGCTCTCCACCTGCCGGGGAGTTGCTTCACAAGTGGTGAAGCAGTTCTGCAGGTGTCTATCTTCTCTCCTCCTCTCTGTCTTCCCCTCTTGTCTCCATTTCTCTCTGTCCTATCCAACAACAATAGCATCAATAGCAACAACAATAATAACTACAACAAAAAAAATCAACAAGGGCAACAAAAAGGACAACAAAAAGGGAATAAATAAATAAATATTAAAAAACTAGTACCCATCCTGCTGAAACTCTTCCAGAAAATAGAAGAGGAAACATTCCCACACACTTTCTAGGAGGCTAACATCACCCCATTCCCCAAAGCAAGAAAGGACCCCACCAAAAAAGAAAATGATAGACCTATATCCCTGATGAACATTGATGCAAAGATCCTCAACAAAATCTTGTCTAATAGAATACAACAGTATATTAAGAGAATAACCCACCAAGATCAAATTGGATTTATCTCTGGGAAACAGGGATGGTTCAAAATCCATAAGTTAATAAATGTAATCCACTATATTAGCAAAAATAGAGAGAGAGAGAGAGAGATAAAAATCACATGATTTTATCAGTTGATGCAAATAAAGCATTCGACAAGGTGCAATACCCATTTATGATAAAGGCCCTTAAGAAACTGGGAATTGACAGAAAATTCCTTAACATAATAAAGCTTATATACGATAATCCCATGGCTAACATCATAGTCAATGGGAGAAAACTGAATTTTTCCCCTAAAATAAGGAACTAGACAAGGGTGCCCACTTTGACCATTTCTCTTCAACATAGTCCTAGAAGTCCTTGCCATCACAACCAAACAAGAGATATCAAAGGAATCCAAATTGGAAAGGATAAAGTTAAACTCTTATTATTCACAGATCCTATGTTGGTATACCTAGAGGACCCCAGAAACTCTGCCAAGGAACTACTAGAAATCATCAATAAATTCAGTAAAGTAGCAGGCTACAAAATCAATACACATAAACCTGCAGCATTTCTTTAAGCAAAAGATGGGTCACAAGAAACGAAACTGAAGGAAGCAGTACCAATTACAATTGAATCCAAGAAGATCAAATATCTAGGAATAAATCTAACAAAGAATGTAAAGGATCTTTTCAAGGAAAACTATAAGACATTGTTAAAAGAAATAGAGGATAACATAAGTAAATGGAAGAACATTCCCTGTTCATGGATTGGGAGAATAAATATTATTAATGTGGCAATTCAGCCAAAAGCAATCAATAGATTCAAGCAATCTCTATTAAAATCCCAATGATGTATTTCAAGGAAATTGAACAGATTATTCAAAAAATCATGTGGAGCTTTAAAAAAACCACTAATAGCAAAAGCACTCCTAAAGAAAAGAAGAAAAATGGACACATCAATATACCCAACTTCAGGTTATACTACAAAGCAGTAGTAATCAAAACAGTGTGATGCTGGAACAAAAATGGTCATAAGGACCAATGGAATGGGAGAGAGTACAAAACACAATCCATACATGTACAGACACCTCATATATGACAAAGATGGCAAATCTGCCCATTGGGGAAAATAAAGTCTCTTTAACAAATGGTGTTGTCAGAATTGGACAGTCATGTGCAGAAAAATGAAACTAGACCACCAATTAACATCATATTTAGAATAAACAGGAATAAGGATAAAGAAAGGATTCTTAAGGCTGCAAGAGAAAAACAAAGAGTCACCTACAAAGGACAATCCATAAGATTAGAACCAGATTTCTCCTCACAAACACTAAAGGCCGGAAGGAAATGGCAAGATATCTATCAAGTGCTCAATGAGAAAGGCTTTCAACCAAGACTACTGTATCCTCCTAGACTGTCATTCAGACTAGATGGGAGCATATAAACTTTTTCTGACAAACAACAGATGAAGGAATCAACTATCACCAAGCCTGCCCTGAAAGAATTTCTGAAAGGTCTTCTATAAACAATGATTACATCTCCATAAACATACCATATATCAGAACATTCTTAGAAGTTAGAACAATGGCATCACAATATCTTCAATCTATAATATCAACAAATGCCAATGGCCTGAATTCACCCAGTAAAAGGCACAGAGTAGGAAGATGTATCAGAAAACATAACCCAACCATATGTTGTCTGCAGGAATCCAACCTAACTCAACAAGACAAACACAGAGTCAAAGTGAAAGGATAGAAAGCAATCATACAAGCCAATGTACCACAAAAAAGGGGCAGGAACAGATATTCTCATATTTGTCACGGTAGACCTTAAAGTAAATAAAAATAAAAAAGATAGGGATGGACATTACTTAATGATCAAAGGATCAGTCAAGAGAACTTAATGATTATTTATTAACATGTATTCACCCAATGAGAGAACACCTAATTACATCAAACATCTAATGAAAGAGCTACAGCAATATATTAATAGCAACACAATAGTAGGGGATTTCAACATATCACTTCTCCACTTGACAGATCATCAAGGCAGAAAATCAATAAAGAAATAAGTGAGATAAATGAAGAGATAAATAAACTAGAACTATTGGAAATTTTCAGGATCATTTGCCCCAAGAAACTGGAATACACATTCTATTCAAGTCCACATGGGTCATTCTCCAGGACAGACCACATGTCAGACCACAAAGACAGTGTCAATAAATTCAAACACACTGGAGTCATTCCAAGAATCTTCTCAGACCACATTGGAAATAAATTAACACTTGACAACAAACAAAAAATTAGTAGAAGTCCCTAAATATGGAAAATCAACAGTATACTACTTAACAACTACTGGATCAAAGAGGAAATTAAGGAAGAAATCAAAATGTTACAAAATTTGATAAAAATGTAGACAGAAGCTATCAAAATATTTGGGACAGAGCTAAGATAGTACCAAAAGGGAAGTTTATAGCCATACAAGCACACATTAGGAAATGAAAAATCTCAAATAAAAAAACCTAATTGTGCACCTTAAAAACTTAGAAGAAGAAGAAGCACAAAGAACACCCCCCAAACCAGAAGAACCAAAATAACTAACCTAAAGGCAGAAATAAGTAACACTGAAAATAAGAAAATTATAGAAAACATCAATGAAGCTAAATGCTGGTTCTTCTAAAGAATAAACAAAATTGGCAAGCCCTTAGCCAGACTCATAAAACAAAAAAAGGGAGAATACTCCAGTAAATAGGATTGCAAATGAAAGAGGTAATATCACCAAAGACACCAGAGAAATCCAACGTATCATGCCAGGCTTCTATGAACAACTATATGGCACCAAACTAGAGAACCTGGAAGAAATGGGTGAGGCTCTGTATACTTACAAGCTTCCAAAATTAAATAAAGAGGAGCTAGAAAATATTAACAGGACAATCAGAGTCAAAGAAATTGCAGCATATACCAAAGGAGACCATCTGGGACCGAAACAGGACAGGACTAGAACGACTTCAGGAACCCACCAGATGATCGGTGAGTGGAAACACGTGTGGCTGGTGAACAGAAAGGAGCCTAAGGAGGGATTGGGTGGCTGGTAACAGTCCAGCAGTTTATCAGTTGAGGCACCACCTCCAGTCTGTTTCACCAACAAGGGCACAACTGACGGGAGGCAAGAACTCCCCTGTGACTCACCAAGTGCAACTCTGAGTCTCCATTGCTACTGCTCTCAGAGACTGGAGCAGTGGCAGGGAGGCCCTGTGCTGACACCAAGGGTCAGAGAACGAAGCAGGAAACTCAGGAGAAGATCTATACCTTGGTGGCATAGTGGTGGGGCTGTGAAAGTCTCTTTGCATAACCACTGGATTATCTCTGCCACAGCCTGCTTTATCTGTTGGTCAGGAGTCAGTGATTAAGCTAAGAAGCCTACTTATAGTTTAAAAGCCCTCAGGCTTCCATAACCTACAGGGAAGAAAAAGCACAAAAGAGGTTTGAAGCCACTGAGCTCCAAATCAGGGGTTAAAATACTATTGAAACAACTGTTAACATCCACAACTGTGACCCTTTACCTTACTTAGGCACAAGTCAATCCAGGCAATAGTGATCAGTAATTTGAAAAGTACTGAGAGAGGGACCTCATAGCATAATATAGAAAATGGTTAAACCAACAAGAAGAAATATTGGAGAAATGAACCAGGACAAGAGTCCAACTAAAAGCCTCTCAAAGGGTGAAACACAAAATAATGAGGTCAACATCCAAACACTAGTTAAAGAAATAATCACAGGAGTGAGTAAAGAGTTTGAAGGAATTGTCATCAGAAATGCAGAAACAACAAATAAGACTCTGGAAGAACACACTAATTATTTCAAGGTCATTAGAGAGCTGAAAGCTAAAATATCTGAGCTAAGAACACAACTAGCTGAACATGTAAACAGTATCAGAACAGGGTAACAAACTAGATGAACTCCAGAAAACAGTAGAGGGGAGAGAGAATAGAATCAATGAGGCTGAAGACAGAATTAGCAAGATTGAGGATGAATTAGAGACAACTAAAAAGAAGTAAGAGATCTCAAAAAGAGATTAAGAAAAACTGAAAACAATAATAGAGACCTATGGGATGACTTCAAAAGAAACAATATACACATTATTGGCTTACCAGAGGAAGAAAGAGAGGAAGAGGAAGAAAACATTCTTCAGGCTATAGTAGCTGAAAACTTCTCTAGTCTAGACAACATCAAAGACACAAAAGTTCAAGAAGCCCAGAGGGTCCCAAACAGAATTAACCCAGACTTAAAGACACCAAGACAAATCATATTTAGAATGGAAAGGAATAAGGATAAAGAAAGGATCCTGAAGGCTGCAAGAGATAAACAGAGTCACCTACAGAGGAAAACCCATAAGATTAGCAGCAGACTTCACACAAACACTACAGACCAGAAGAGAATGGCAAGATATCTATCAAGTACTCAATGAGAAAGGCTTTCAACCAAGAATACTGTATCCTGCTAGACTGTCATTCAGTCTAGATGGAGGCATAAAAACCTTCTCAGACAAGCAACAATTGAAGGAATCAACTATCACCAAGCCTGCCCTGAAAGAAGTTCTGAAAGGTCTCCTATAAACAGTCAGACCACCATAAATAGGCCATATATCAGAACACTCTAAAACTCTACAAGAATGGTGTTAAAATATCTTCAATCTTTGATATCAATGTCAATAGCCTTAATTCACTTATTAAAAGACACAGAGTAGGAAGATGGATCAGAAAACACAACCCAACAATATGCTGTCTACAGAAAACCCACCTAACTTAACAAGACAAACACAGACTCAAATTGAAAGGATGGAAAACTATCATACAGGCCAATGGACCACAAAAAGGTCAGGAACAGCTATTCTCATATCTGACATGATAGACTTTAAAATAGATAAGATTAAAAAAGATAGGAATGGACACTACTTAATGCTCAGAGGATCAGTCAATCAAGAGGACTTAACAATTATTAACATCTATGCACCCATGAGAAGCGATCTAAATATATCAAACATCTACTGAAAGACCTACAGCAAAATATTAACAGAACCATAGTCATAGTAGGGGACTTCAATACCCCCACTCTCTCAATTTGACAGATCATCCAGGCAGAAAATCAATAAAGTCATAAGGGAGCTAAATGAGAAGATAGAGGCGGGGGAGACAGCATAATGGTTATGCAAACAGACTCTCATGCCTGAGGCTCCTAAGTCCCAGGTTCAATCCCCCACACCACCATAAGCCTGAGCTGAGCAGTGCTCTGGTGTTTCTCTCTCTCTCTCTCAAAAATTAATAAAATTTTTTTTAAATGAGAAGATAGATAAACTAGAGCTATTGGACATTTTCAGACTCATTAATAAAAAGAAACTGGAATACACATTTTACTCATGTCCACATAGGTCATTATTAAGGATAGACCATATGTTAGGCCACAAAAACAGTGTCAGCAAATTCAAGAGTACTGAAATCATCCCAAGCATCTTCTCAGGCCACAGTGGAATTAAACTAACACTTAACAATCAACAAAAGATGAGTAATAGTCCCAAAATGTGCAAGCTCAACAGTACACTTCTTAACAACTACTGTGTCAAAGAGGAAATAAAGGAAGAATTCAAAATGTTTCGAGAGTTCAATGAAAATGAAGACACAAGCTATCAAAATGTTTAGGACACAACTAAGGCAGTAATGAGAGGGAAGTTCATAGCCATTACAAGCACACATTAGGATACAAGAAAAAGCACAAATAAACAGCCCAATTGCACATCTTAAATACCTGGAAGAAGAAGAACAAAGGAACCCTAAAGCAACTAGAAGGTCAGAAATAACTAAAGTAAGGGCAGAAATCAATAACATTGAAAATAAGAAAACCATACAAAAGATCAACAAAAGTAAATGTTGGTTCTTCGAAAGAGTGAACAAAATTGACAAACCTTTAGCCAGACTCACAAAACACAAAAAGGAAAAGACCCTAATAAATTGGATAGTAAATGAAAGAGGAGATATCACAACAGACACCACAGAAATTCAACATATCATGCGAAGCTTCTATGAACAACTATATGCTACCAAGCTAGAGAACCTGGAAGAAATGGACAATTTCCTAGATACCTACCAACTTCCAAAACTAAGTAAAGAGGAAGTAGATAACATGAACAGGCCGGTCACAGCTAATGAAATTGAAACAGTTATCAAAAATCTTCCCAAAAATAAAAATCCTGGACCAGATGGTTTTACAAATGAATTCTATAAAACCTTCAAAGAAGAACTTATACCTCTACTTTTAAAAGTCTTCCAGAAGATTGGAGACACTGAAATATTCCTTTCCAGCTTCTATGAAGCCAACATCACTTTGATACCAAAAGCAGACAGGGACACAACCAAAAAAGAAAACTACAGACCAATATCTCTGATGAACATAGATGCTAAAATACTGAACAAAATTCTAGCCAATCAAATACAGCAGTATATTAAAAAGGTTGTTTGTCATGACCAAGTGGGGTTTATCCCAGGGATGCAAGGTTGTTTTAATACACATAAATCAATCAACATGATCCACCACATCAATAAAAGCAAAACCAAAAACCACATGGTCATATCAATAGATGCAGAGAAAGCCTTTGACAAAATACAGCATCCATTTATGATCAAAACACTACAAAAATTCGGAATAGATGGAAAATTCCTCAAGATAGTGGTGTCTATATATAGCAAACCTACAGTCAACATCATACTCAATGGTGAAAAGCTAGAAGCATCCAAAAGGCTGAGAAACACATGAAAAAATGCTCCAAGTCTCTGACTGTTAGAGAAATCCAAATAAAGACAACAATGAGATACCACTTCACTCCACTGAGAATGTCATACATCAGAAAAAGGTAACATCAACAAATACTGGAGAGGTTGTGGTGTCAAAGGAACCCTCCTACACTGCTGGTGGAAATATAAGTTGGTCCAACCTCTGTGTATAACAGTCTGGAGAACTCTCAGAAGGCTAGAAATGGACCTTTCCTATGATCCTGCAATTCCTCTCCTGGGGATATACCCTAAGGAACACAACACACCCATCCTGAAAGATCTGTATACACATATGTTCTTGGCAGCACAATTTGTAATAGCCAAAACCTGGAAGCAACCCAGGTGTCCAACAACAGATGAGTGGCTTATTGTGGTATATATATATATATATATATATATATATATATATATATATATATATATATAACTCAGCTATAAAAAATGTTGATTTTACTGTTTTCAGCTGATCTTTGGTGGACCTTGAAAAATTCATGTTAAGTGAAATAAGTCAGAAACAGAAGGATGAATATGGGATGATCTCACTCTCAGACAGAAGTTGAAAAACAAGATCAGAAAAGAAAACACAAGTAGAATCTGAACTGGAATTGGCATATTGCACCAAAGTAAAAGACTCTGGGTTGGGTGGGTGGTGAGAATACAGATCCAAGAAGGGTGACAGAGGACCTAGTGGGGGTTGTATTATTATATGGAAAACTGGGAAATTATGCATGTACAAATTATTGTATTTACTGTTTAATGTAAAACATTAATTCACCAATAAATAAATAAAAATATTGCAGCATTTATCAAAAACCTTCCCAAGATTAAGTCTTGGACCAGACGGTTTTACAAATGAATTCTGCAAAACCTTCAAAGAAGAGTTAAACTCACAAACATAAGCAGATAATTTTTGACTCCCTTGTCTCAGTACTGGGCAGAAAATAAGAAAGCATATAAATCTGAAAATCATTATTAACTTAGTGTGCATATATAAACTCTAACACCAAATAACTACAAAAATACACATTTTGACATACCCATGAAATTTATGCCAAAGTAGACCGTATGCACATACATAAGCTAAGTTTGTTAAATTTCAAAAGTGAAATTTTCAGAACATGATTCTGATTACTATGGAATTATGCCATGCACCAATGAAAATAAAATAGCTTCAACAGCCCCAAGTAGTTAGAAATAAAATAGCATATTTCTAAGTAAATCAAGTCACAAATAAGATGTCAAGAAGTCTCTCTCCACCTATCATTATTTATGAATAAATAAATAAAATCTTAAAAAAATAAGATGTCAAGAAGCAAGAGAGATAATAGTTAATATTAAAAGAAATACAATATAATGGACTTTGTGATTGGCAGCTAAAATATGGAAAGTAATTCATGACCATCAGTGCTTACTTACAGAAAAGAATGGGTGAGGATAATTGCTGTTTATATCTTATGAGCCTAGAAAAATAACATCAAGTTGAATCTCAAACCAGTAGAACAAAAGGAAATTATGAAGATAAGAGCAGATATCAATGAAATGAGACACATACAAACAGCATAAAATAGACTTAATCAAATGCTGGTTTTGGAAGAGGTTAATAAAATCAACAAATCCTAGCAAGACTAAGTAATAAAAAAGAGAGTTAGGGGAATAAACGCATAACCCATATGAGACGTTAAATAGCAAGATATCCTTATACATTTTATAGCTATCAAATGGGGCGGTTATTATGCCAGTGTAGTAGATAAATAATCTAAAATGTTTCAGAATAATATGGTGAAAACTGACAGATGAAACAGAGTATTCTAAGTACTTGAAATTATGAATGATTTTAAATTTCTACACAAACAAAATCTCACACTCAGATTATTTTACTAGTGAATTCTATCAAATATTTGAAAAATAAACAATTTTACATAAGGCATTTTTAGAAAAATGAATAATTATTATATACAATCTATCAAATCCATTTCAACAGCAGACACACAAATCCAAGAATATCATATTGAATATTAATGATATGTATTAAAAATATAGAAAATAGAAAAGGCTTTATGACTGTGTGAAATTATTCTAGGGGTATAAGATAAGCATATTCCATGCCATCCAACAGTTTAACAGAAAATTTATATATATAGTGAAAAATATATAAAATAAAAATTCATAATAGCTCTGCCTCACGAGGTAGGTACCATTAAAGAAATAAATAGGCAAGATAGAAACAAAATGCTATGTTTGTCACTACTCTATGTTTCTTGTAAAAATCACAAACATGGTCAAAGCACAATCCTTTCAAAGCACAGAATTATTACCCTGCCTGATTCTTCCACATCTATGTGACTTTCCACAGGACTTGACAATACAGGTTATTAAATTCTCAGCTTCCAAACTTTCCTGCAGAAATGGAAGCTAGTGTCTGAAAGCACTTTGGAAACCTGCTCTCATATAAGAATCATAACTGACTGTGACTTGTTGGCTACTGAATGAGCTGTGAAGTCTGACGACCTGGGCATAGAGAATTGATACCCCTGATATTGTTTACCCACTGGCTGTGGATTCTCAATACCTTTAACAAATTCCTTTGTTTAGTTGCCCAGTGAAATACCCAAGAGACCGAATTTATACTGCAAGTGACAGTTATGCATTGAAAAAAAAAATTTTTAAATATTTATTTTATTTATTTATTCCCTTTTGTTGCCCTTGTTGTTTTATTGTTGTAGTTATTATTCTTGTTGTTGTTGGATAGGACAGAGAGAAATGGAGAGAGGAGGGGAAGACAGAGAGGAGGAGAGAAAGATAGACACCTGCAGACCTGCTTCACCACCTGTGAAGCAACTCCCCTGCAGGTGGGGAGCCGGGGTTCGAACCGGGATCCTTATGCCGGTCCTTGTGCTTTGTGCCACCTGCGCTTAACCCGCTGCGCTACAGCCCGACTCCTGAAAAAAAAATTTTTTAAAAGGCTATTAATCTTGCATACAACAAGTATAGGTATGGGACTACGCCCCTGTAATCTTGTAAATATTGCAAAACAGTATAAATCACTAATGAAGAAAATTTAAAAAGTAAAGTAAGTCAACATTAACTGCATTGAATAAATTGAAAAAAGTTATTAGACTAATATGCAATGGGTCTATTGCCTAGTATTACTGTAATATTCAAAGCCAAAACTCAATCCATTTGGGGTTAGTGCTGTAGTGACAATTTTGGAGTCATTATTATCAGTGGAAAGCTAATGTTTGGGGGTAATGTCTACTTTTAAATTCCAAGAGACAGAAAAGTTAAGAGTTGAGCTTGGTTAATGGTAGCAAGACATCCTAGCTCTCTACATCAAAGCATAGATTTGTGGGGTAGACACTTTGACTATGAGTGCTCTGTAAATATGTACAATGAGCATTTGTGTGGAACAGAAAAAGATTTTTTAAGCAGAAAGTCTCCATCCAGGGGTGGGGGGCTGCAAGAAAAATTGTTTGTTGCTCTGTTTCAACTCTGAATCTGTGCCTTTTTAGTACACTTTCATCTTTCCATGAATGCTGAGGTGGAAGTGTCAGGAAGAGGAAGTACATAGGACAGGTGGTGGGGAGAAGGAAAAAAAGTGCAGGAACCAGTGGGGATTAAACGGTGGAAAACAGGATGTGACTAGGAGAGGGGGCAGAGTGGAAAAAGAGCGTGAACCAGTGGGGATTAAACCAGTGCAGGTCTCAAACAAAACAATGATTATGTAAATTGACCACAGAGTTAAGCAATGCAAGCAAACCGAAAGTGATGATCAAAACAGAAGGGGTCTTAGAAGCAGACCAACATAGGAATTGTATTTTCCTTTGATTTCATCACTTAGCATAGAATCTACATGGAATATACTAATACATTTTCAAACATACAGCCACTTACAAGTCTATGGTACTCTGTCAAATATGTGATGATTAGACTCACCAATATATCATCTGAGAATGAGACTGATAATTACTGATAATAAACTACAATAGTGACTAAACATTTTCTTATTATTTTAATAACCATTAGTAACTGTCTGAACTCCATACCCAAGACCAAAGAGTGGCTTATATATATTACTAGTGTTTATCTATTTCTACAAGAGAAGGCAGAAGAATATATTCTACAGGAAGAATCATATCGCTATCTATAATAGCCAATAACCCTTGCCTTAAGTCCTATTTTTTTTGATGAGGCAGAACAAAAATAAAAATAACCATTATTTCCCTTTTGTATAATTGAATATTTCCTTCACAGCACAACATTACATAAAATCCCCTGCCTCATTAATTTCATGCCAGTTGTGAAGCAAACCTCTCCAACTCACCCCCATTGCTAGCCCTGGTGACCATCAACTTTGAGGTGTTCACTTGCTCATTAAATGCTTAAAGGTCACTCTGTCACTGCATGGCATTTTTCTACATCATTTTATGGGCGTGGGTGGGTGTATAGTAATGGTTTTACAGTACAATTGTTGACACATGGGTACAATCTCTCATTTCCCTAGGATAGATGTTTGTAAAAGACTCTCACCCCAATTTAAGTACTTTTCCATCATTGTGCACTAGGACCTCAACACTCCCCCCCATTTCCCCCTCCTCTCCCAGAGTCTTTAGCTTTAGTACACTCAGTGCAAGTATTGCCTTGTTTCTTAAGTTACATTTATAGGTGAGATCATTTAGTCTTCCCCTTCTCCTTTTGGCTGTTCCTACTTATGATTCCTTTGAGATTCATACAAGATAAGTCAAAGAAGATGATTTCGTCATTTCAAAAATTGATATATACATATTTTCCCACAACTTTCTTAGCTATATATCTGTGGTTGGACATGGTAATAAGTCGCCAAGATAACCTAAACAACAGGATTTGAAGGATTTTTTTGTATAAATAGTTTTATGCTTGACAATAGTTTTTGGTAGAAAACTGTCCAACGCTTGACGTCTCGTCACCCAATCTGGTCCCCTATGCCTACACTGAACTTCTCTGTTCCAGTCTCTTGGAAACAGAGCTGGCAGTCAGCTGAGGTAAAGAACAAACACCTCATCACAGACCCCTGCAAGCGTCAACCCGGCTTTGACCTAGCATGTTATGATTGGGCCCTCCTCAATCGCTATCGAACAGGCCATGGCCGGTGCACCGCTATGTTCCATCGCAGGGGAGCCAGAGATGACCCGAACTGCCCCTGCGGCTACAGACAGACTATGACCCACATAGTCAATGACTGCCACCTCTCCAGATTCAAAGGAGGTCTCGAAACTTTACATCAGGCTCAACCCGACGCTGTTTACGGAAGAAGGGCAAACACTAGAAGAAGAAGGTAGAAATAGATTTATTGGGAGTCAGGCGGTAGGGCAGCGGGTTAAGCACATGTGGCACAAAGAGCAAGGACCAGCATAAGGATCCTGGTTTGAGCCCCTGGCTCCCCACCTGCAGGGGAGTAGCTTCACAAGCGGTGAAACAGGTCTGCAGGTGTCTATTTTTATCTCCTGCTCTCTGTCTTCCCCTCCTCTTTCCATTTCTCTCTGTCCTATCCAGCAACAAAGACATCAATAACAACAATAATAACTACAACAACAATAAAAAAACAAGGGCAACAAAAGGGAAAATAAATAAATATAAAAAAAGAAATAGATTTATTCTGGACATGAGTTGAGTGGAAATTGTGTTGGAATGATGGAATGAATAATGATTCCATACAGAGTAGCATATTTTAAAAAAATATTTTAATTCTTTTTTTAAACTTTATTTGTTACTGGATAGAGACAGAGAGAAATTGAGGGGAAGGGAAGATAGAGAGAGACAGAGAGACAGCTGCAGCCCTGTTTCACCACTCGTGAAGCTTTCCCCCTGCAGGTGGGAACGAGGGGCTTGAAGCCTGGTCCTTGCACACTGTAGTGTGTGTGCTTAACCAGGTGCAGCACCGCCTGGCCCTAGAGTAGCATGTATTTGAGGCACTCCTAGTTTGTTGTATTTTATTTCTGGAACTGTTTAATCTTTTTCCCTGTTACTTTGTTGTGATCAGTCCGTCTTGATTGTCCAACTGACCTAAGCCTCTCAAGAAACAAATCTTTGGTATTAATTCTCACTCATTCTGGCCACCAGCTTAGGGACTATACTTTGCAACATCCTAGACATTGTGATGTCAGTGGTATCCATTGACCTGGAAATGTGCAAGTTAGGAACTTGTTCATTATGATAGGATGAGAAAGTGACATGAACAAACCCATCAGAATGGTAGATAAGAGTCTAGGAGAGGATACAGAGTAGCTAGAACTCTTATACATTACTAGTAGACTGGATAAAGGTTTCACTATTTTAGAAAAAATTGACATTTTTTAATAAAGCTAAATATACATTTACCCTAGTAATCAGACATTTCTATTGTATATATTTATCCAGTGTATATGAAATGCACACAAATAGCACCAGAATGTTTATATATTTTGTTAATGATAAATAAAACCAGAAACAGTATTCATCAACAGAAAAATTGGAAAACAGACAGTAATGCATTTAACAATAAACAAAATATGCCACTGAGGCATATAATAACATGGTTGGATCTCATAGGTGCTATGGTGAATAAAACCAGACAAAAAGAGCAACATATACATATGCACATACACACACACATACATGAAGTTCTAGAAGGGGAGAACATTCTGGTTGCATGCAAGGTAAGGAAGCAGGATTGAATGTGAAGGGAATTTTCTAAATTTGAGTGTGGTATAGATGTTATGGTTTCCCAAAATTGTGTAGTTAGAATACATACATTTAACAAATGCCATGTTTACCTATCAAAATGTATAGAGATAATAAATCAAGTAATGGGAAATGTAGGGAGTTATAGATACAACAAGAATACAGAATGTTGGTGGGTGTTGAAACTAGGTGCTGGGAATTCATTATTGCTCATTTTGCTTTGTTTGAAAATATCTATGATAGGGGCTGGGTGGTTGGACACATGGTTGGTTGAGCGCACATGTTACAATGCACAAGAACCCAGGTTCCAGTCCACAGTCCCACCGTCCCACCTGCAGAGGGAAAGCTTCATGAGTGGTGAAGCAGTGCTGCAAGTGTCTCTTTGTCTCTCTTCCTCTCTATCCCCCCTTCCCTCTTGATTTATGGCTGTTTCTATGCAATGAATAAAGATAATTAAAAATAAAAAAGTAAAAAAATATCTGTGTTAAAAAGTATAAAGGAAGAAAGAAGGAAGGCTTTATCAGTCCACCAAAATCCTCTATTATTCATTCATTATTTCTGATAATCACTCAGAAGGTCAAGTAAGATAACACCTATTCTGTGTTCTATCTTTGACCTGTAGAGTATACTCTTGAGTTTTATACTTTCCTGCTTTTCTGTGTGAAGATACACATGCACATACATACAGAAACATGAGAGAGAGATACAGAAAGAGAGAGAGACAGAGACCAAACTGGAATTCCTGTTTCTTTTTTTTAAGTTTTTATTTATAAAATGGAAACACTGACAAGACCACAGGATAAGAGGGGTACAATTCCCGCCACAGAACTTCATATGCCATCACCTTGCCTGATAGCTTTCCTATTCATTAATCATCTGGGAGTATGGACCCAGGATCATTATGGGGTGCAGAAGGTGTGTTGGAGAATGGACCTACTGTCCTGGAAAGTCCAGGCCATTGTTTCCATGAGATCTGAGTGGGTTAACCCCCAACTCCCCCTTTAGGTTGAGAGAAGGGCTGGTTCCTTCAGTCTCTGGAATTTATGACTACTGGACCTTAGGCCATGGGTGCCTTTCTACACATACTACCTCCTCCCTTTCCTTTTTTAATTAAAAGCCATGGATTACTGTGTTAACTTTAAAACTCCAGCAAACATTGCTCAGCTTTTCCCCTCTCTCTTACTGCTCTAAAGTGCCTGTAATTTACCTCCGGAAAATGTATATTGTAAACTTATGATCAAACAGTCTGTCGGTAAAAATGTAACTATGGATTAAGGTTAATGGACACCCCAAACCTTGCCCCCAAGTTATAGTATATATATATATAATTTTCCTTTCAATAAACTAATTGCCCTCTGAGGCTTTTCCCAAGGCTGACTATTTGTCTCCCTGTGCACCTCGCCATCCACACGCTGAGCTGCCCCAGGATCCACAGGAGGGCTTTTGACCTCAGTCTCTCAATGGCTGGGGAGACTGACGGATCTAAGAGTGAGCCGGCAAAGGTGGAAGGTCTGGCTTCTGTAGCTGCTTCTCCACTGAACGTGGACGGTGACAGGTCGATCCATATTTCCAGCCTGTCTCTCTTTCCCGAGTGGTGTGGGTCTCTGGGGAAGTGTGGATTGAGGACACATTGGCAGGGTCGTCTGCCCAGGGAAGTCCAGTTGGCATCACGGTAGCATCTGGAAATTGGTGGCTGAAAAAAGAGTTAACATATAAAGCCATACAAATTGTTGACTAATCATGAACCTAAAGGCAAGAATATTGCAGATGAACATTTGGGGTTTCTGTTTTGGAAATAGCTAATAGGTCTATTTTAGGTATATTCCAAAGGGCCCATGACTTTATTAGTTTTTGCCAGAGCCTGACATCTGATATGCAGTTGGACCTAAGCTATTGTCTGGGGAGATGGTGTCATGGTTGGAAAAAGGGCTAGAAAGCTGGATCAGGGAAGAGAGTAGCTCCCAAATATGGGGAAAGTGTATAAATGTTGTTGACTCTAAAACCCATCGATTTGGCCTGGGGCCCATATTCAGCAAAGGAGCCTATGTAAAGTCTACATCCCTGTGGGTCCAAACTCCCATTCTGTGATCATGAGTAGGAACATTCCGAGTTCCACCAATTTCCAGACCCATCTTCTTCAGGTGATATTATGTCATCCAACCTCCCTTTGGATAATGGAACATTCTCTACCATTGTTGATAGTGAGGGTGGATGTTCGGCTTCACTGGGGGAGGGGGCGGGGAGGAAGGGATGAGACAGTCTTTTGGTGGTGGTGGGAATGTTGTTTATGTACACTCCTATTAACTTGTGGTTGTATAAATCACTATTTAATTAATATGAGAAGGGAAAAGTTGATTGAATGTCTCAAACTTTTAAATGCACAGAACATAGGCTGAGTCATTGAAATGTTGACTCTCCTAAAGGCTTAGACCAGAACAGAAGCAACAGGTGGCATTACTTTATAATATAAAGATATGTATAAATAACATCAAAGGACATAAATTATGGTGAGGTCATGTACGGCACTGCAAATGCTAACAATGGGATTTTCAAAGTTAACTTAATTGCTAAATAATTTGATTATAGCCATAACTATTTATTGTCTTCTGAAACCCTAAGACAGCAGGAACCTTCCACATCCTCTATAAAGCCCATATTTCCCCCAGTCCTGGAACCTCTAGGGTGGGGCTCACTTTCCTGCATGTTTCTCTCAATTCATACCAATTGATACTGCGTTTGCAGATCCCAACCTATCCAATGCGATGAGTACCACCTCGGCATGCTTCACTTCGGAATGTGTCCAGAGACGTCAGGCTTGGAATGTCAACCCTCCCACCTCATTACTCAGGTGAGACCTTTCCATTTTCATAGGACTCCTTAATTCCATTTCAGGTGCTTCACTTTCTAATAAAGCCTCAAAACCTGGAATTACTTTTTCTAATATACTAAAGTGCTTAGCTTCAGGTGGTAGAATCATGAGTGGCATTTACTCTCTCAATATGTTTTGGCACTTCCAAGTGTATCCCTGTGAATAAGCATCTCTTTTTTAATCAGAAGAGTAATCCATATAAAATTTTAAAATACTATCTCCATTGTTCTTCTCCTGTATTTTACTATGGTTTAAAAGATTCAACAAACATTACCATATTATCACTGTCAGGAAAAGCAATACTGCTAATCATATTATTTGTTAACATAAGAAAGAATGTTTTTCCAAGGTATGAACCTCCAGGGTATTTTTTTTGTAAAAATAAAATGCAATACTGCACAGGAGATCTGCTTATTAGACATTGGGCACGCTCTCTGCAGAACCAAAGTAACTTTTCAGAAATTCCCTGCCAAATTCACAACTAAACTGTTATGTAAATGTAACTACATCTAAATTAAAAGTGCTGAGATACAGCCAACAGACTCTGAAGTATGACTGATTTTCGTGGTGTAGGCAGAAAGGTATGGATGCTTAAAAATAAACAAGTTAGGCCGCATTTCATTTTATTTCATATTTGATTGGGGGTTTACAAATAACATTGTCAAATGAAAATATAATGGTGAAAGAGAAAAGAATGGATAGTGATTAAGTGTTTGGAGTAAGGGTATCTAAATGTAATAAAACAAAAATGGAGCAGAAAGTGGACATGAACCTAATTGCAGGAAGTCTGTCAACCTTAGAACTTTACTTGAAAAGAGGCGGTAGTCTTTGTGTTGTTTATGTTTAAACCCCATTATTAAATGCTTAATGTTTTTTTCTCATCCTTCTTTGTTTTTAAACTGACTAGCTCTCAAGAACTCTCAAGAATCTCTCACTTCTGGCTACTTGGTAACCTCTTATTGTACAAGCACTGTTTTTTCCATAATTCTTTGCTTGGAGACTAGTTTAGCACTTGAGAGATAGTAGTCACTTAGTATTTGATGACTAAATAAGTAACTATTCCCAAATTCATGTTATCTCATACCTTGACCACAGCAGGGATTTGGTGAATGTGTATTGATATAGTTGTTTATGAATCCATTTCTTCATTGCATGCTTTCTGTGTACCAGGTGCACTCTTCATGATGCTAGAAACACCGCATTGACATCCCTGCTCTCCTGCCACTTACATTCAAGTGAAAAAATAACCATCTAGACATCATAACAGAACATGCTTTGATTTTCATACATATCAATGAGAACTTTTCCCTGATTTAAATGTTATTGTACTAAGTCCTGAATGAGTTGAATCAGCATTTCACTTCTATAGCCATTGGTAGGCTCATATGATTAAAAGTGCTTTAAGGTGACAGGCATAAGCACATATGATTATTGCAGTTACAGGACTTCCTTAGGTAACACAGAATAATTGCTACAGACTATGGAACTCTTGAAGACTTCTTCCTATGAATCAGAAGAAAGACAGATTCCCACAGAAACAATGATTCCTTTTATTGACAGAGATGAATTGCTCCTCTGTGACTCTCCTCTTTCTAATTTCCTGGCTAGTCGAGATCAATCAGTACTCCTTAGACAGTACCCATTTAAGACTCTGACAAGTGTTATTTTTTTAGAGGCCATACTTTAACTTTTTCATTAATGAAAAGCTGTAGTGTAGCATCTATCGCCACTTCCACTCTGTTTCCTGTCCTTGTTCCGTCTGGTCCTGATATTACCAACAGCTGAAATCGGTACATTGTGATATTATGCAAATGTGCTCTGGCACATTCTGAGCTAAGAATAGTGTGCATTGGGCTATTTCACTGTATTCGGTGTATAGATGAAGTTGGCATTTTTAAATGAAAGAACTTTAAGGACATTTGAAAAAAAATCTTACATTTGAGATGCCTTTTCCTTTGAAGACTAAATAAACACCAGCCTTTAAACAACTTTAAACTTGTTGGGTTTAAAACTAGGAATTCAGGGAGGAAGGGAAAAAAGAGGGCATCAAGAAAGCAGATTTTAATTTTTTTTAATGATGTCAGTTTGGATGAGTTAGAGAAGCATGGGCTGACTTCCCAGTGGAGCTTGGTGGATTCAGCTCTGGTCAATTTACTGTAGCCAAAAGGTACTACTAATGGTTCACTGCAATTCTGGAGGGAACTTTTTAGTACCATACCGCAGAGTTGGAAATTTGGGCTTGTTCTGCTCAACACTTTTTAATAACATGCAGGGGGACTTTGATAACGTGTATATAAATTCTGCCTACCACAAGAATTGGGTAGGAACAGTGAAAATGTTATTGTTTTGAGACAATCAGGATCCTTAAAGATCTGTCTCAGTCACTCTTCTCAGTCTAAAAGATGAGTTTTAATTGATAGATATGTAAAAAGGTTTTATATTTATGTTGAAAAAAGTCACTACAAAGTTTATTTTAGAGGAATTTTTAGCAAAAGATCAAGTGATATGCCTCTTCTTCAGGACCCAGTTTATTGTTTTTATAAGACAGAATGCAAGTGAAAGATTTTTTGGTCAAAAAGAAAATGAAAAAGGTTTTCAAAATACATTGCTAAAGTTGATCTCCTTGAGTAGGAATACCCTTACTGTTGCTTCTTAAAAATGTTTTATTTCATTTATTCCATATAAGGCAGAGAAAAGAGAGCAAGAATGAAAGAGACAAGGGCACCACTTTGGTATGTGCAGTGCTGGGAATTGAACCAGAAGCTTCAAACATCCAAGTCCTGCACTCTACCCACAGAGATATTTCTCTTGCTGCTGATTACTGTTTCTTATACTAGAGATTATACCTAACTCATAACCAAGATGATTTGAACATCTTTTTTTTTTAAGTATAGTGCTTCTGTAATTGCTTCCCCGCTGAACATGGGCGTTGACTGGTCGATCCATACTCCCAGCCTGCCTCTCTCTTTCCCTAGTAGGGTGGGGCTCTGGGGAAGCAGAGCTCCAGTACACATTGATGGGGGTCCTCTGTCCAGGGAAGTCTGGTCGGTATCGTGTTGGCATCTGGAACCTGGTGGCTGAAAAGAGAGTTAACATACAAAGCCAAACAAATTGTTGAACATACTCCCAGAGAGATAGAGAATGGGAAGGCTATCAGGGGAGGGGATGAGATATGGAAATCGAGTTATGGGAATGGTGTGGAACTGTACCCCTCTTATTCTATGGTTTTGTTAATGTCTCCTTTCTTAAATAAAAAATAATAATAGTAAAAAAGAAATATAGTTCCAGGGAATGAATTTAGATCCTCATACAATATGTGCACAAAGCTACCTCTGACTGACCTCCTCAAACATGCTATTTTCATATTTTATTGTAGAGTAAGAGAAAGAGAAAAGGAGAGAGACAGAGAGGATAGACATCACAATTGCACTCCACCATCTATGGCCTCTAATGCTATCCATGGTGATCCTATGTTGTGTCTGGGTTTGAACCCACAGCCTTTTCAGAGCAAGGTGAATGTTCCATTGTGTGAATTATCTTCTTCCTTCAGATTTAGTAGTTTGAATATCTAATTGCAAGTTTTCTTCTCTGATTTGGAACATGGGGAACAAATCAAAATAAAACATTTTTTGCAACACATCTCAAGTTTTGTTCACTTCCATTATAAAGCACAGAATGCATAAATTATCATTTTGTATGAATCCTCTAATGATGGTTAATACCACTCTCTAGGAATATGAATAGCATTTTTGAGGTTTATTTTAGTAAAGGTTTGTTATAAGGAAAATGGCAAAACATATCCTGACATGGAAGTACAAGATTTTTTCAGAAGACACTTGGCATTGTACTAAAAGGAACACACAGAACTTAAAAAATAAACCACACAGGTTTTCTGTTTACTGAAGATAGTGAGTAAAGTACATTAAGTTTCTGAAAGAGTCAAGATACCTTTAGTTTTATTAACATGCATGGAATGTCCAAGGAAAGGAGTTAATGGTTTTACTTTGCTATGTACTAGACAGACCATCTTTGTGTTCTGTGATCTCTTCTGCTCAATATTTTGAAAGAAAACATTAAGGAAGGACATAGTAGTTTCAAATTTGAAGACCTTGTGGCATAGAAGGAATGGTATCATTTTCTAGACTCTATAGATAAAAATGGAAGACTGAGGAGTTGAAATTTGATGGAGGTTTGGTCCTATTCAGTGGAGAACCATGTAGATTTGCTCTCCAAAATTGGCATTCAAAGGAATCAAAGATGTCCCTATTATGGAAGATGCTCCAGCACTACCAGCTTGAGTCTGTAGAGAAAATATGAGCATAAGGTGAGGCTGGAGCAGATTAGTTTTACAGTTTATTCCATTCCTTATAGTCTAAACTGGAGTAATGACTTAGCAGGTCTTGTTCTAACATTAGAATGTTTTTTTACTCTTGCATATCACCTCATATCTAGTCATTTCGCAAGTTCTCTTCTATGGTGATTTAAATATTGTAGTATTCTATTCAGAGCAATCTTATCAAAATAAAACTGTGCATGTTATTTTTAATGTGTGTGTTTGCTTCTGAGGTAACCTTGGTTCACAAGACTATACATGTTTTAGAAGTACAGTTTCACATTTCCTCAAAATATGTTACTGTTGTTTTCGCTGGGCTATGTTGTTTTCGCCGGGGCTGGCTTCACAGGCGGTTAACAGACAACCAGGGACTCATGGTTGAGCTGTAGGCAGTATCTCTTTATTCATGCAGGATGCAGCACAATCTAAGCTGAGCTAAGCTAAACTAAACTAAAATACCCTAAAACTGACAATGCTGTCTTTATATGTACTTTCAAGTAGGGTAGAAACAGGATGTGACATAGAGGGTGGAGAGAAAAGTGACTGGTGAAAATCAGAGTATGACAAGGAGAGGATCAGGGTGTGACAAGGAGAGGGGGTGGAGCAGGTGATAATTTTACCACTAAACCAATGCCCTGGAGGGAAGGTGGTGCTTCATGTAAATGTAAAAGTGATTTATGTAAATAGATGGCAGTGGTTATGTAAATAGAATACAGTGGTTATGTAAATAGAATGCAGTGTTAAGCAGGGGGTATTAAACCAATGAAACAGAAGGGGTCTCATGCATACCAACACGTTACCACAACTCCCCCACCATAGTGTCAGTCTTCCTCCATCATAGTAGACTTAATCACCCTCTATATTTGTAAGGTAACTTCTCCCTTCACTGCCAATCTCCTTTGGTAACCTCACTTATACAGTATGTTTCCTAAAGTTTGTCTCTGATTTTGCTTGTTTACCTTTGCTTTTTTTCTTTATTTACCCTCACACAGGTGAGCTCAAATAGCTTTACCCAGTTATATAAGCCTCTTCATTGTCTCTTACAGGTTTTTTTTTTTTTGCTTTTCTTTTTTTTTTTTAATTTTTTATTTAAGAAAGGACTAGCGAACAAAAGCATAAGGTAGGAGGGGTACAACTCCACACAATTCCCAACACCCAATCCCCATAACCCACCCCCTCCCCTGATAGCTTTCCCATTCTCTATCCCTCTGGGAGCATGGACCCAGGGTCGTTGAGGGATGCAGAAGGTAGAAGGTCTGGCTTCTGTAATTGCTTCCCCGCTGAACATGGGCGTTGACTGGTCGGTCCATACCCCCAGTCTGCCTTTCTCTTTCCCTAGTAGGGTGTGACTCTGGGGAAGCTGAGCTCCAGGACACATTGGTGGGGTCTTCAATCCAGGGAAGCCTAGCCAGCATCCTGGTGGCATCTGGAACCCGAGTAATGAAGCTGAAGGGTTGTCATTCCACACGTGAAGTCTCTGGATACATTCTGAGGTGAAGCATGTTGAGGTAGCAATCGTTGCTTTGGTTAGGTTGTGATCGGCAGATGCAATGTTATTTGGTTTGGATTGGGAGATGCATACGGGAAAGTGGGCCCTATCCAAGGGTTCCAGGACTGGGGGAAGTAGGGGCTCTATAGTGAAGATGTGAGGTTCCTGCTGTCTTAGGGTTCAAAAGGACACTCAATAGTTAATATTATCATCACATTATTTGTTAATTGGGTTAACTTTGAAAAGTCCCTTTGTTATGGTTTGCTGGACAGTACCCAGTATCTTGTATATAGCTGTGCTATTGGAAGCTTCTAATCTACTTGGTCTAGGCTTTTGAGAGAGTCCGCATATCAAATACATAGCCTATATATTAAAAAGATTCAGTTTGTCTTTTGAGAAACTTTGAGACGTACAATTGATTTCCCCCTCTCATATTAATTAGCTACTGATTTATATGTCTACATTTTGCTAGGAGTGTACATAAACACCATTCCCACCACCAAAGGACTGTGACCCATCCCTCCCGCCCACTCCCACCCCCCACTGGCCCAGGAAGCTACATGCCTACCCCTCACCACTGGGTTTTTACTTTGGTGCCCTACTTACAATTTGATCAGGTCCTGCTTTTAGTTTCCCTTTCAGATCTTCTTAGTCAGCTTCTATTGATGAGTGGGATCATCCCATACTCATCTTTATCTTTCTGACTTAGTTCACTTAACATAATTCCTTCTAGCTCTGTCCAAGATGGGTCAGAGAAGGTGGGTTCATTGTTCTTGATAGCTGCATAGTATTCCATTGTGTATATATACCACAGCTTTCTCAGCCACTCATCTGTTGTTGGGCACCTGGGTTGCTTCCAGGTTTTAGCTATTATGAATTGTGCTGCTATGAACATAGGAGTACACACCTCTTTTTGGTTGGGTGTTATGGAGTCCTTGGGGTATAACCCCAGGAGAGGAATTATTGGGTCATATGGAAGGTCCATGTCTAGCCTTCTGAGAGTTTTCCAGACTGCTCTCCACAGAGGCTGTACCAATTTACATTCCCACCAGCAATGTAAAAGGGTTCCTCTGTCCCCACATCCTCTCCAGCATTTGTTGCTGCTGTCCTTTTTGATGTATGCCATTCTTACAGGAGTGAGGTGGTATCTTAGTGTTGTCTTGATTTGCATTTCTCTGATAATCAGTGACCTAGAGCAGTTTTTCATATGTTTGTTAGCCTTTTGGATCTCCTCTGTGGTGAATGTTTTGTTCATTTCCTCTGCCCATTTTTGGATGGGGTCATTTGCTTTTTTGCGGCTAAGTTTGCTGAGCTCTTTATATATTTTGGTGATTAGTTTCTTGTCTGATGTCTGGCATGTGAAGATCTTCTCCCATTCTGTGAGGGGTCTCTCTGTTTGTTTAATAGTTTCTTTGGATGTGCAGAAGCTTTTCAATTTGATGTAGTCCCATTGGTTTGTTTCTGCTTTGGTCTTCCTTGCAATTGGGTTTGATTCATCAAAGATGTCCTTGAGGTGTATGTGGGAAAGTGTTTTACCAATGTTTTCCTCTAAGTATTTGATTGTTTCTGGTCTGACATCTAGGTCTTTGATCCATTTGGAGTTGATTTTTGTTTCTGGTGAGATAAAGTGGTTCAATTTCATTCTTCTGCATGTTTCAACCCAGTTTTTCCAGCACCATTTATTGAAGAGAGCCTCCTTTTTCCATTTAATCCTTTGGGCCCCCTTATCAAAGATTAGATGCCCATAGGTGTTGGGATTTACTTCTGGGCTTTCAATTCTGTTCCACTGGTCTGTATGCCTATTTTTGTTCCAGTACCATGCTGTTTTGATGATGATGGCTTTATAATATAGTTTAAGGTCTGGGAGTGTGATGCCTCCATTTCTGTTTCTTTTCCTTAAGATGGTTTTGGCAATTCTAGGTGTTTTCAGGTTCCAGATAAATGATTGTAGCGTTTGTTCTATTCTCTTAAAGAAGCCTGGTGGAACTTTGATGGGTATTGCATTAAATTTGCATATGGCTCTGGGGAGAATATTCATTTTGATGATATTTATTCTTCCAATCCATGAGCATGGGATATCTTTCCATTTCTTGGTATCAGTTTCTATCTCCTTGAGTAGCGACTCATAGTTTTCAGTATACAAGTCTTTCACTTCTTTGGTCAACTTTATTCCTAGGTATTTGATTGATTTTGCTGAGACAGTAAATGGGAGTGATTTCTGGATGTCTTCTTCTTCAGATTTAGTGTTTGCATAAAGAAATGCCACTGATTTTTGTACATTGATTTTGTAGCCTGATACCTTGCTATATTGCCTAACAACTTCCAGTAATTTTCTACTGGATTCTTTAGGTCTTTCTACGTATACTATCATATCATCTGCAAATAGTGAGAGCTTGACTTCTTCCCTTCCAATCTGTATCCCTTTGATTTCTTTCTCTTGCCTGGTTGCTATGGCAAGAACTTCCAATACTATGTTGAAGAGTAACGGTGACAGTGGACAGCCCTGTCTAGTCCCCGATCTGAGGGGGAATGCTTTCAGCTTCTCTCCATTGAGTATGATGTTGGTTGTAGGTTTGCTATATATAGACTCCACTATCTTGAGGAATTTCCCATCTATTCCCATTTTCTGTAGAGTTTTGAGCATGAACGGGTGTTGGATTTTGTCAAAGGCTTTCTCTGCATCTATTGAGATAATCATGTGGTTTTTGGCTTTGCTTTTATTGATGTGATGAATGACATTGATTGATTTACGGATGTTGAACCAGCCTTGCATTCCTGGGATGAATCCCACTTGGTCATGATGAACAATCTTTTTGATGTGTTGCTGTATCCGGTTGGCCAAGATCTTGTTTAATATTTTGGCATCTATGTTCATCAGAGATATTGGTCTGTAGTTTTCCTTTTTTGTTCTGTCCCTATCAGCTTTTGGTATCAGGGTGATGTTGGCTTCATAAAAGGTGGAAGGGAGTATTCCTGTTTCTTCAATCTTATGGAATAGCTTAAGAAGTATGGGTATTAACTGTTTCCTGAAAGTTTTGTAGAATTCATTTGTGAAGCCATCTGGTCCAGGACTTTTGCTGTTGGGGAGATTCTTAATAACGGTTTCAATTTCTTTGTCTCTGATTGGTGCATTTAGATTTTGTAGTTCTTCTTGGTTCAGTTTTGGAAGTGCATAGGTTTCTAGGAATTGTTCCATTTCTTCCAGATTCTCTAGCTTGGTGGCATATAGTTCTTTATAGAAGTTTCGCAGAATTCTCTGGATTTCTGTGGTGTCAGTTGTGATATCTCCTGCATCGTTTACAATTCTATTAATTTGAGTCTTCTCTCTTTTTTGTTTGGTGAGTCTGGCTAGGGGTTTGTCAATTTTGTTTAATCTTTCAAAGAACCAACATTTGGCTTCATTGATCTTTTGTATGGTTCTTTTATTTTCGATGTTGTTTATTTCTGCTCTAACTTTAGTGATTTCTGTCCTTCTGGTTGCTTTAGGGTTCCTTTGTTCCTCTTCCTCTAAGTCCTTGAGGTGTCTAGTAAGGTCGTTCATTTGGGCTTCTTCTTGGTGTTTAATATGTGATTGTATGGCTATAAGTTTCCCTCTCAGTACTGCTTTCGCTGTGTCCCAAATATTTTGATAGGTTGTGTCTTCATTTTCATTAGTTTCCAGGAACATTTGAATTTCCTGTTTGAGTGAGTCTCTGACCCAGTGGTTCTTAAGGAGCATGTTGTTTAGTTTCCAAATTCTATGTCTTTTAATAATTTTCCGTTTGTTGTTAAAAGTTAGTTTTACTCCACTGTGGTCTGAGAAGATACTTGGGATGATTTCAATGTTCTTGAATTTATTGATGCTGTCTTTGTGGCCTAACATGTGGTCTATCCTTGAGTATGTGTTATGTGGATTTGAAAAGAAGGTGTATTCCAGTTTTTTGGGGTGGAGGAGTCTGAAAATGTCCAAGAGGTCTAGTCTGTCAATCTCTTCATTCAATTCTCTTGTATCTTTATTGGTTCTCTGCTTTGTTGATCTGTCTAAGTGTGAGAGTGGGGTATTGAAGTCTCCCACTATTATTGTATTACTATTGATGTATTTTTGAAATTCTTTCAGTAGGTGTTTAATGTATTTAGATGGTCCCTCGTTGGGTGCATAGATGTTAATAATTGTTAAGTCTTCTTGGCTGATTGATCCTCTAATCATTATGCAATGTCCTTGCCTATCTTTTATTACTTTATTTAATTTAAAATCTATCGTGTCTGAGATGAGAATGGCTGTTCCTGCCCTTTTTTGTGGACCGTTAGCCTGTATGATAGTTTTCCATCCTTTCACTTTAAGTCTGTGTTTATCTTGTTGTGACAGATGGGATTCTTTCAAGCAGCATATGGTTGGGTTATGTTTTCTGATCCATCCCCCCACCCTGTGCCTTTTGATGGGTGAGTTTAAGCCATTGACATTTATTGATATTATGGATTTAATGTATTGTAGTGCCATTGTTCTAAAAAACGATTTGTTTACTCTGATATATTACAAGTATTATAGTGATGTTCTTGTTTATAAGAGGTCTTTTAGTACCTCTTTCAGGGCCGGCTTGGTGATAGTTGCCTCCTTTAACTGTTGTTTGTCTAAGAAGGTTTTTATCCCTCCATCTAGCTTGAATGAAAGTCTAGCAGGATATATTATCCTTGGTTGAAACCCTTTTTCATTCAGGGCTCGATAGATATCTTGCCACTCCCTTCTGGCTTTTAGAGTTTGAGTGGAGAAATCTGCAGAAAGTCTTATGGGTTTTCCCCTGTATGTGACTTTTTGTTTCTCTCTTGCAGCCTTTAGGATCCTTTCTTTATCCTTACTTCTTCTCATTGTGACTATGATGTGTCTTGGTGTTTTCAGGTCTGGGTTGATTCTGTTTGGTACTCTCTGGGCCTCTTGCACCTTGATATCCTTTCTGTTATTCAGGTCTGGGAAATTTTCTTGTATTATTTCCTCTAGAATGTTTGCTTCCCCTTCCTCTCTTTCTTCCTCTGGCAGGCCAATTATACGAATGTTACTTCTTTTGAGATCATCCCATATGTCTCTGTTGTTGTTTTCAGTGTCTCTCAATCTCTTTTTAAGCTCTTTCACCTCTTTCTTAGTTTTCTCTAACTCATCCTCTGTCTGACTAATTCTGTTTTCTGCTTCTGTTAGTCTGCTTTCCCTTGCCTCAGCTTCTTTCTTCATTACAGCTATTTCAGCTTTCAGTTCTCTAATTGTCTCAAGATAATCAGTATTTTCCTTGGGTGTCTCAACTGTTGTTTCCCTAATACTGTCATTCCTTTCCTCCAATGTTGTTTTCATTTCTGTGATTAATAAGTTTATTATTGCTTGCATACTTTTCTTATCTATGGTTACTTCTGATTGATTTATGGTTTCTTCTGGGCTCTTGTCTTCATTCACTGGGGTAGCAGTTTTATTTGTTTTTAATCTACCCATATTTTTTTTATTTATGTGTTTCTCTCTCTCTCTTTTTTTTTAATGCTCTGTTGTTCCTCAGTTGTTGTGTTGTGAGCACAAGTAGCACTGTACTAAATACCTTTATGACAATTGCACTCACCAACCTCCGGAATTACCGTAGCAACTGAAGTAAGTATTGAAGGAGTTTAATCATTACCAGTTAGCCAAACAATTTCTCCAGTCCGTGAAAAAATAGTAACCAAATCCCAGTGAAGAAAGAGAAAAGAAAGAGAGGATAGCAAGAATAGACAGTTATGCAAATCTACTATCCAGTGTATATTCTAGGGGTAACAAGAGTGTAAAGGGAACTAGAGCAGAGATACACACATAGAAAGTCCACTCTGGGTCAGATTTCTTCCCCAGAGTAATTCACAAATTCAGAAAGGCAAAGAAGAAAGAAGTGTATGACAGTATAAAAAAAATAGTAATAATAAAAAATAAAAAAAGAGATAGAGAGAGATAAGAGAGAGAAAAGGGAGAATATAAGAAGAAGGGTTGTAATTAAAGAGCAGTGCGAGGAACTTCCCAATTGTGTATCAGTGAGTTTAAAAAAAAAAAAAAAAAAAAAACCCTGTTTGGTGGTATGGGGTATCCTGCTAGTAGCTGGTCCCAGGCACTGTTTATGGTGGGGCAGGGGGAGCGGCGGGAAGGATGTATGCTTGAAAATTAAAAGGAAGAAAAAAGAATTTTTTCCCCTACTCTAATTCTTAACCCAAATTAAGTTATAGACACCTTGGTATGGCCGCTGTGGCCCCTTATTGGCTGGCCTGCTAAAGGCAGAAAATCCTATTGTTTACACGAGATGTGTCCGGAGCTCAAAGGCTAGCCGCTTCTCCGTCGTCCGCCATCTTCCGGGAAACCCCGCCCTCCAGACTTTTTTAAAGGATTTCTCAAAAATGAAAACTAGCTCCAAGTCCTTTGATCCAATGAGAGCTATACTCAAGAAGTCTTTGGATCTGCTCTCAGGGTCGTGGTGGACCCTGGATTCTCCCAAGAGGCAGCCCCCGAGCTAAAGTGCTCTCTCCGGGTCCTCTGACCGCTGCGCTCTCCTGGGCAGGCGGAGGACAATGCCCGGCGCACTCTCCTTGCCCGGCGCCCTGGGAATTCTGGCGCCCCGCTAGTCCGTGTCACCTTTACTCTAATTCTTAACCCAAATTAAATTGTACCCACTCTTTGGTGTCACCCCTTATTAACTGGCCTGCTAAAGGCAGAAAATCCTACCGTTGCCGACGATGCGGTCAGAGCGCTCGCTGTCAGCAACTTCTCAGGCCGCCATCTTCCTCTCGATCTCTTACAGGTTTTTATAGGTTAGCGGTGATGCTTTCTGCTATGTTATTTATCTGGAAAAGTCTTTATCATTCCATCAAAACTGGCTTGTAATTTATCAGGATAAAGACTTCTTGATTGAAAGCCTTTTTAATTCACAATTTTGTATATATCCTATCAATCTTTTCTGTTCTTTAGAGTTTCTGTTGAGAAATCGGTTGATAATCTTATAGGAATTTCACTGTAAGTAACATTTTGTTTTTTCTCTAGATGCTTTAAAATCCTCACTTTATTCTTGAGTTTAGCCATATTAATTACTATGTTTCTTGGTGTACTTCAGTTTAGGTTTTTCATTTGGAACTCTAAGAGCTTCCTGGATCTAATTGTCTATCTTCTTCAGTTTTGGTGGAAATTCTCAGTTACTATTTGTTCAAATAAGAATTGTGTTCTTCTCTTTCTCATACTCCTATGATGTGAATGTTGTTCCTCTTGATGTTGTCCCACAACTTTCTTACACTATCTTCATTTGTTTTAGCTTTATTTTTCTTTTTTTTTCTTTTTATTTTTTGGTTCACGTTTTTGTTTTGTTGCTGGAGATTTAGCTGGTCTTCATGTCTGGAAGAGTCCATCACTTGTGGTGTATTCTTATTTGCTTTTAATCTCAGATATAGAAGCACACACACACACACACACACACACACACACAGAGAGAGAGAGAGAGAGAGAGAGAGAGAGAGACCACAGTTCCACTTTTCTGCTTGTAAAACTTCCCCTATGCAGATACTTCCATGTACTTCTGGGAGTTAAAGTCTGGGTTCTCAAGTAAGTTGAAGTATATGTGAGCTATTTTCTTATCCTGGTTGTCTTTATGGTTACCTGTACCATATCCATCAGTTGTAAATCTCATAACTTCCACCTATAGCTTCTGTATTTCTGCTGGAAATCCCCTGTTGAAACTGGGGGTTTCATCAAGTTGCTCACTTGTTCCAATAGTCTGGGTAATTAAATCTATTTTCTCATTATGCTTGATGATTTGTGAATACTTGAACCAAAAGTCTATGTATGGATGTAGGTAATGACCAAATGATAAATTTCTCATGTTAAGTAACTCCCAGGAGATTGCTATAGGCAGGGGCTTCTGACTTGATATGTGCCTGGAGACCCAGTCTAGGTAGTGACAGTGATTCTCACATACTGGTACTTGAAAAAAACAAATTCCATAAGGCTATGAACTGGTAAGAAAGCTCTCCTCCCTTACTCCATTCCTGGGGTCTCTTCCTATGGAGACTGAATTCCACTATGGTATTCACCAAGGCTATGGGAAGTTAAATGTTCACTGATAAGGCTACTGAAATAACTCTCTCTACCATTATATTTCTCAATTTCTAATATTACACTGTTGTATAATTGTAGTAATTGTATTGGAGTACTCTGATTTCAGTACAACCTGCTCATCCTGGTCACCTGATTAGAATCCCATACCTGTTTGCTCTCTCATGAGGGTTTTTTTTTTCCTTTGGTAGATGGGTGCATATTTGTGTTCTCACCACACTGAAATTTTCTCCCTTGCTGTGGAAGGTTCATTTATTTTCTTTTTATGGCTACATAGTTTTTTTCATGCATTATTTTAACTTTGTAGTTAATGTGAGAGGAGGAAACATTGGTCCTCTCTATTTTTCCTCTCACCCATTCCATTCTTGTACACACATTTTGCAGTGTAATTCTGCTCTAACTTCCATCAAGATATGGTTTATATTCCCTTTCCTTTAATCTTAGATGCTATGCATCTTCTTTGACCCAGAGAATGTGGCAGAATTAACATTGTGTATTTTTCAAGTCTAGGCCTTAATAATAGTTTCAGTGTCTTATGAGAATCACTTGTATCTTTACAGCCTTGTGATAAATCAGAAGATGACAGATCACAAGAGAGAGAGCTGATTTGGTGAGAAAGGGGGGTGCCATCTCAGACAAACCAGCTACCAACCAATCTACTGACAGAAAATACACAAGTGAGCCCAATGGTATCAAGCTAGGCAGAGTTGAGTCCTGCCTCTTTAATCTTGCTCAGATTTCCAACCTATGAGAATACAGAAAAATAAATCTCAGTGGAGCTAAAATGGCAACTTGGGAACAATAGCTAGGGTGAGTTCCAAAAAGAAGCAGCTTACAACCTGGGATTCTCTAGATAGGGTAGGATAACCCACACTTGAGCTAGCAAGCAGAGGCCAAAGGACAAAGAAAGGAAAATCTTTGGTCTGATTATTTCTGAACTCATTCCTCCCCCAGCCTAGAACCAGCCACCAGGGGCTGGAAAGCTGCTCCTAGCAGGTTTCCAGCTGCACTATTTTCTTTACCAAGATTCCTGGCTCACCAGGAGTATCATTACAAGCCTTTTTCTTTTTGGTTTCCTTCTCTTATTTTTAGGTGGCTAGAGCTCTATTTGAGTGACAAAATACCTAACCACTCAGAGTTTCAGCACTGTGTGGGAAAGTCCACCGAGAATTTTTAAAATTTTTTTTTATTCTTCTTATAATTAGTTGTATTTCCTCAGGCTTCCTACAGCCAATCAGAGAGGTCCAATCTGCATACTGAGTGTTAGGGTTTTTTACTCTATTTTATTTTATTATTATTATTATTATTATTATATGGATGTGTCCCTTTTCCCTCCTCCTTCTTCAGGTTGACCAAAACTAACTTTTGTAGTTGTTTCCACTGATATGTGACTGGGTGCCCTATGCATTGTGAGAGGAAATTCTTTCTCTCTCCCTCTTCCCTTCACTCTACTTTATCTCTCTTCCTAGATAATTTTTTAAAAAGCCTCTTTCTTTTCACTGCTCTTTTTCTTTTTTCTTTTCTTCCTTCTTTTGCATACTGAATTCACTGATACTCATTTGTGAATTATTTGGGGGAAGAAATCTGACTCAAAGTGGACTGTGTGTGTGTGTGTGTGTGTGTGTGTGTGTGTGTGTGTGTGTGTGTGTGTACAAGCAATAATAAACCAAATAACCACAGAAACGAAGACAACTATGGAGGAAAGGGCTACCAGAAGTAGGAAAACAACAGATGAGACCCTCAAGGAAAACACTAGCTACCCGAGGTAATTAGAGAACTGAAAGCTGAGAGTTGAGCTAAAAGGTCAATTAGCAGAAAAAGTTAACTGAACTGAAGAAAGAAGCTGAGGGAAGGGAAATCAGATTAACAGAAGCAGAAAAAAGAATTAGTCAGACAGAGGATGATTTAGAGAAAACTAAGAAAGAGTTAAAAGAGCTCAAAAAGAGATTGAGAGACACTGAAAACAACAACAGAGACATATGGGATGATATCAAAAGAAGTAACATTAGTATAATTGGCCTACCAGAGTAAGAAAGAGAGGAAAGGGAAGTAGCATTCTAGAGTAAATAATAGAAGAAATCTTCCCAGACCTAAACAACAGAAAGGATATTAATATTCAAGAGACTCATAGAGTCCCAAACAGAATCAACCCAGACCTGAAGATGCCAAGACACATCATTGTTACAATGAAAAGAAGTAAGAATAAAGAAAAGATCCTAAAGGCTGCAAGAGAAAAACAGAAAGTCACATACAGGGGAAAACCCTTAAGACAATCAGTGACTTCTCCACTCAAACTCTAAAAGCCAGAAAAGAATGGCAAGATATCTATCAAGCCCTCAGAGAAAAAGGGTTTCAAGCAAGGATAATATATCTTGCTAGACTTTCATTCAAACTAGATGGATACATCAAAATCTTCTCAAACAGGCAACAGTTAAAGGAGGCAACCATCACCAAACCTTCCCTGAAAGAGGTCCTAAAAGAACTCATAAAAAACAAGAATATCACCATACTACTTGCCATATATCAGAGCAAATAAAAAAAATATTGAATAATGGCACTACAATACATTAAATCCATAATATCAATAAATGTCAATAGCTGAAACTCACCCACTAAAAAGCACAGAGTGGAAGGATGAATCAGAAAACACAACCCAAACGTATACTGCATTCAAGAATCCCAAATGACCCAACAAGACAAATGCAGACTTAAAGTGAAAGGTGGGAAAACTATCATACAGACTAATGGACCACAAAAAAAAAAAAAAACCAGGAATAGCTATTCTCATCTCTGACACCATAGACTTTAAATAAAATAAAGTAATAAAAGATAGGCAAGGCTATTACATAATGGTTAGAGGTTCAATCAACCAAGAAGATTTAACAATTATTAACATCTATGCACCCAATGAGGGACCATTCAAATACATCAAACACCTACTGAAAGAACTACAAAAATGCATCAGTAGTACTACAATAATAGTGGGAGACTGCATCACCCCACACTCACACTTAGATCAACGAAACAGAGAATCAACAGAGAAACAAGAGAAACAGAGAAACAAGAGAATTAAATAAAGAGATGGACAGACTAGACCTCCTGGACATTTTCAGAGTTCTTCACCACAAAAACAGGAACAAATACTCTTTTCAAATCCACACAGCACATCCTCAAGGAAAGACCACATGTCAGGCCACAAAGACATTATCAACAAATTCAATAAAATTTAAATTATCTGAAATAACTTCTCAGACCACAGTGGAGTAAAGCTAACATTCAACAACAAACAGAAATTACTAAGAGTCACAAATTTGGAAACTCAACAACATGCTGCTTAAGAACCATTGGTCAGAGAGGCACTCCAGCAAGAAATTCAAATATTCCTAGAAACAAATGAAAACGAAGACACAAGCTATAAAAATATTTGGGACACAACTAAAGCAACCCTGAGAGGAAAACTTATAGTCAAACAAGCACATATTAGAGATTTAAAAGATCTCAAATAAACGACCTTACTGCATGCCTTAAGGACTTAGAGGAAGAGGAAAAAAGGAACCCTAAAGCAACCAGAAGGATGGAAGTCACTAAAATTAGAGTAGAAATAAACAACATTGAAAATAAGAGCACCATGCAAAAGATCAATGAAGCCAAATGTTGGTTTATTGAAAAAATAAACAAGATTGACAAACCCCTAGCCAGACTCATTAAAAAAAAAAGAAGAAGACTCAAATAAATAGAATTGTAAACGATAGAGGAGATATCACAAGTGACACCACAGAAATCCAGAAAATCAGGCGACACTACTACGAAGAATTATATGCCACCAAGCTAGAGAATCTGGAAGAATTCCTAGAAACATATGTCCTTCCAAAACTGAACCAAGAAGAACTACAAAACCTAAATTCACCGATCACTGAAAACGAACTTGAAACAGTTATCAAGAATCTTCCCAACAACAAAAGTCCTGGACCAAATGGCTTTACAAAGAAATTCTACAAAAACTTCAAGAAACAGTTAATACCTATACTTCTAAAGCTCTTCCACAAGATCGAAGAAACAGAAACAGTCCCTTTCACCTTCTGTGAAGCCAACATCACCCTGATACCAAAAGCAGATAGGAAAACAACAAAAAAGGAAAACTAAAGACCAATATCTCTGATGAATGTAAATGCCAAGATATTAAACAAGATTCTGGCCAACTGGATACAGCAGTATATCAAAAAGATTGTTCATCATGACCAAGTGGGTTTTATCCCAGGAATGCAAAGCTGGTTCAAAATATGTAAGTCAATCAATGTCATTCACCACATCAATAAATGCAAAACCAAAAAAACCTATGATTATCTCAGTAGATGCTGAGAAAGCCTTTGACAAAATCCAACAAGCTAAAAAACACTACAAAAATGGGAATAGATGGGAAATTCTTCAAGATAGTGGAGTCCATATATAGCAAACCTGCAACCAACATCATACTTTATGGACAGAAGCTGAAAGCATTCCACCTCATATCAGGGACAAGACAGGGCTGTCCATTATCACCATAACTCTTAAATACAATATTATATGTTCTTGCCGTAGCAATCAGGCAAGAGTAAGAAGTCAAAGGAATACAGATTGAAAGGGAAGAAGTCTAGCTCTCACTATTTGCAGATGATATGATAGTATATATAGAAAAACCTAAAGAATCCATCAGAATGCTACTGGAAATCTTTAGGCAATATAGCAAGTTGTCAGGCTACAAAGTCAATGTACAAAAATCAGTAGCATTTCTTTATGCAATCATTAAATCCTAAGAAGAGGCTATCCAGAAATCACTTCCATTCAATGTTGCAGCAAAATCAATAAAATACCTAGGAAAAAAGATGACCAAGAAATGAAAGATGTGTATACTGAAAAATTATGAGTCACTACTGAAGGAAATAGAAAATGATAACAATAAATGGAAAGACATCCCATGCTCATGGATTGGAAGAATTAATATCATCAAAATGAATATTCTCCCCAGAGCCATATACAAATTTATTGCAATACCCATCAAAGTTCCACCAAGTTTCTTTAAGAGAATAGAACACAAACTACAATCATTTATCTGGAACAGGAAAACATCTAGAATCAACAAAAAATCTTGAGGGAAAGGAACAAAAATGGAGGCATCACACTCCCAGATCTCAAACTATATTAAAAGGCCATCATCATCAAAATATCCTGGTACAGCAACAAAAATAGGTATACAGACCAGTGGAACAGAATTGAAATTCCAGAACTAATCTTTGGTCATCTAATCTTTGATAAGGGGGCCTAACGTATTAAAGGAAGGTAGGAAGGGAGCTCTCTTCAATAAATGGTGCTGGGAAAACTGGGTTGAAACATGCAGAAGAATGAAACTGAACCACATTATCTCACAGAAACAAAAATCAACTCCAAATGGATCAAGGACCTGGATTTTAGACCAGAAACTATCAAATACTTAGAGGAAAACATTAGTAAAACATTTTCCCACCTAAACCTCAAGGACATCTTTGATGAAACAAACCCAATTGCAAGGAAGACTAAAGCAGAAACAAACAAATGGGACTATATCAAATTGAAAAGCTTCTGCATAGCCAAAGAAACTATCACACAAACAAAGAGACCCCTCGCAGATTGGGAGAAGATCTTCACATGCCATACATCAGACAAGAGGCTAATCATCAAAATATACAAAAAGCTCAGCAAACTTAGCACCAAAAAAAAAAAAGCAAATGACCCCATCCAAAAATGGGCAGAGAATATGAACAGAATATTCACTACAGAAGAGATCCAAAAGGCTAATAAACACTAGAAAAATTGCTCCAGGTTGCTGATTGTCAGAGAAATGCAAATAAAGACAAACCTGAGATACCATCTCATCCCTTTGAGAATGGGAGAAGAGATTCACATGCCATATATTAGACAAAAGACTAACAAACTAATTTTACAAAAAGCTCAGCAAACTTAGCAACAAAAAAAGCAAATGACCCCATCCAAAATGTGAGGAGAATATGAACAGAACATTCAATACAGAAAAGGTCCAAAAGGCTATCAAAAACATGAAAAATTGCTCCAAGTCACAGATTGTCAGAGAAATGCAAATAAAGACAACATTGAGATCTCACCCCTGTGAAAATGGTATACATCAAAAAGGATAGCAGCAACAAATGCAAGAGAGGCTGTGGGGACAAAAAAAAAACCCATCTGCACTGCTGGTGGGAATGTAGATTTGACCAACCTCTGTGGAAAGCAGTCTGGAGAACTCTCTAGGCTAGACATGACCTTCCATATGACCCAGTATTCCTCTCCTAGGGATATACCCCAGGGACTCCATAACACCCAACCAAGAAGATATGTGTACACCTATGTTCATAGCAGCACAATTCCTAAAAGTTAAAACCTGGAAGCAACCCAGGTGCCCAACAACAGATGAGTGGCTAAGAAAGCTGTGATATATATATATATATATATACAATGGAATACTATGCAGCTATTAAGAACAATGAGCCCACCTTCTCTGACCCATCTTGGATGGAGCTAGAAGGAATTATGTTAAGTGAGCTAATTTAGAAAGATAAAGAAGAGTATTGGATGATCCCAATCACAAACAGAAGTTGAGAAAGAAGAATAGAGAGGGAAACTCAAAAGAGTATTGGACTGAATGCCGAGCAGGACACCAAAGTAAAAATACTGGATTGAGGGTGATGGTGGATGTTTGGCTTCATGTTGGGGGGATTGTGGGGGGAGTATGGGAGGAGACACACCTTTTGGTGGTGGGAATGGTGTTTATGTACACTCCTATAAATTTGTAGTAATAGAAATCACTAATTAATACAAGAGGGGAAAATTGATTGAATATCTCAAACTTTTTAATGCACAGACTGAGTCTTTTTAATACATAGGCTAAGTCTTTGATATGTTGACTCTGTTAAAAGCTTAGACTAGGGAGAACAGAAGCAATATACAAATAATGTCAAAGGATATAAATTAAGGTGATATTGTGTATGATGCAGCAAATCCTAACAAAGGGATATTTTAAAGTTAACTCAATTACCTAATAATGTGATTATAGCAATAACTATCTATTGCCTTCTTAAACCCTAAAACACCAGGAACTTCTCACTTCCTCTATAGAGCTTATATTTCCCCCAGTCCTGGAACCTCTAGGGTAGCGTTCACTTTCCTGCATGCCTCTCTCAATTCATACCAAATGATATTGCATCTGTTGATCCCAACCTAATCAACACAAAGAGTACCACCTCAGCATTATTCACTTAAGACTGTGTCCAGAGATGTCAGGCATGGGATGTCAACCTTTCAGCCTCCTTACTTGGGTGAGGCCTTTCCTTTCATAGTATTCTCTAATTCCATTCCAGATGGTTCACTTCCTAACAAAGTCGCCAAACCTGGACATAGGCTAGGTCCCATGAGATAGAGCATGTGTTCACATGTATCCATAAATTAGGGCAAAATATATACCTGAAAGCAAAAGTACACAATAGTCTGCAGTGAGTCAGTATAAAGTCCATAATGAAATAGTGTCTACTTAGACTTAGATACCCTCCTCAAATTCTTGCTATTATACTTCCTTCAGTCACTCCAAAGCTAACCGTATCAAAGCAAGGACTGCAAAAGCTTAGTAAGGGCAAGAGACTGGCATACCTTAACGATGACTCTTTAGTCACTATCAGGCCATCCAATCAGCTAGGCTTCTAGTCCGGGAGTCCTGAGTTTCCCAAACAGACATGATGGGCCTAGACCTCGAATAAATCCTTGTCTCCTTTATCATCGGTCATCTCTATCAGGAACAACAAAATAGACCCCTTTGTGGACCCCCCATAGGACCTTGCCCTCAACTTGGATCTACAATGATAGAGAATGTTCCATCTTCAAAGGGCGGCTGGACAAATACTCTATGCTACACCTGAGGAAGATGGGTCCTGATATTGGGGCACCTTGGAATGTTCCTACTCATGACCAGAATGTGAGCTGATTTACAGGGATGCAGAGGTCACATAGGCTCCTAAACTGAATATAAGCCCCAAATCAGATCCAATAAATGGGGTTTACAGTCTACAATATTTCTACACCTTTCCCATAATCAGTGTTTTCTAATGAAATTCACTATTGCCTTGTATACTCCAAAGTGCCACTTCTCTTGTTATTCTCACTTTGTTTAATGGTACTAAGTAAGCAGTTACTCTTTGTCATATTGAATCAATTCTTGAAACTTTTACCACTCCCACTCTCTACTATCCCAACATCTAGATAGTCACTAAGTTCTATTGTTTATAATACTAGTATGAATGATATCAGAACTCTTCTTTTGGTCACGTTAAATTAATTCAAGCCATCATTCTTTTCTCAATTACTGAAATTGTTTCTTAAGTCATTTTCTGTGTTTTTTTATTATTTCCCTACATTCCGTCCTTCATACTATTACCAGTGAGTTGTTTTAATATTTATTTATTTGGTCCCTTTTGTTGCCCTTGTTTTATTGTTGTAGTTATCATTATTGTTGTTATTGATGCCATCATTGTTGGATAGGACAAAGAGAAATGGAGAGAGGAGGGGAAGACAGAGAGGGGAGAGAAAGATAGACATCTGCAGACCTGCTTCACCACCTGTGAAGCAACTCCCCTGTAGGTGGAGAACCGGGGGCTCGAACCGGGATCCTTATGCCGGTCCTTGTGCTTTGTGACACCTGAGTTTAACCTGCTGTGCTACCACCCGACTTCCCAGTTATTTTTCTTAATATACAGCTCTATTCATGTCAAACGTTTGCTCAAACACCTTTGCTGGATCCACAGAATAGGAAGTAAACTAGCTACTATGTTAATCCATATCCTCAACACCATGCTCTGAGCTCCCTAAGAACTTTGTTTCTTACACCTACTTAATATTTCTGTTCTAATGATGAGTCCAATATATTCCTCTTTTTGCAGATCTTACCTTCTTTGTCTGCTAGCTTCTCATTTCACTATCAAAATTCAAGTTTGGTTTAAAGTTCATATCCAGGAAATGTTTTTCTGTTCCTCTGTTTGAAATCATTCTTTCTTACCATGTGTTTCCTTTATTCTCCACTTGCAATTCTAAGGTTTTTTTATGAAGTTTCTCTGGTCCTCCAAATCCTGGTATAAAACAGGCACTTGTATGTTTGAAGTAAATTGAATCAATACAAAACTTAAATAGTAAACAGACCTATTTTTATGATTATGCCATATCATTAAAAAATCACTGTTGATATAAATACGGTTGATTATTGATGATTTACTTCATATGATTTAAACTAACCTTTGATTTTATAGTTGAATTTTTCTACTACAAATTTTTCCTTTGGAAATTAACTGTTGCTGAGTCATGATTTAGTTAGAACATTATGGTTCTTACATTTAGAATAGAGACTACTATTTAGAAATTCTGATTTGTATTCCCACCTTTTTAGCAGTTTCATTTTATTCCTTGAGTCATGTCACCTAAATCATGGGTAGTGAGGTTATGTATTATCAAGACTAATGGCTAGTGGCTAAACTAGTGTAGCACAGAAGAAAGGCTTGCAAAAATCATAATAGAAAATATATAATTGTGCCCCCCAAAATATGCCAAATACCCTGATTCAATGTGAAAGTTTAACTTTGGTCCAGCTAATCAGCTCCCACTGATAAGATACTTCCACATTCTTTCTGTCCCTTACAGGTGAAGTATGTTCAGATATCCTATTTAATTCACAATGGTCTCCTCACAGGAACAACTACAGAATTTTTATAGAATTGGAAAGATAGCTTGCCCTATATAGTATATGCCTTATAATGCTCATGGCCTGAGTTTGGTTTAATCTCTGGTACCACATAAGTGAGTCACAACACTGTGGGAATCTCTGGTACTGTAGTTTCTCTCCCTCTCTCTCCATGAAATAAAAAGAATACAAAGTTAGCCCAGGAGCAGTGAAACCGCACATGTCTGAGACTCTGGCAACAGTGGTTAAAAAAAAAAAAACAGCAAGTTAGCACAAGCAGATGTAATAAACTTTGTAACCTCTCTGTAACCCATTCCACTCTACTGAGCTCACAGAAGCTGATTTCTTGGAAATAGGTAGTGTATCAAGATTGCAGTTAGTAAACCTGAGTTATACCTTACATTTTTTCCAATACCAAATTCATTCTTCAGTAGTAAAAATAAAGTTCACTGGAAAGAAGACTGTTCTACTGTCCTATATTTGCAATGTTTGTTTTTGTTATCCTGGCTAATTAATCTCCCTAATGGTCATACTCCATTTTCAACTGTGTTTCAGCTGTTATATAATTATGGTAATTTCACATAATAGCATACTATTGGAAAGACATAATAATTCTTGAAATCAGACTGGCTAATGTAAAATTAATTCTATGCAAATCTTCAATAAATAATAATTTGGAAATTTATCAAGTTTTTTTTTTAAATCATACATCCTTAAATGAAATCAAGCATCTATTCAATTTCTTTTTGGATTTTGAAAGGGGAAAAAAAAAGCTTTGCCAGCTTCCATTCTGAAAGAGTTTTAGGCTCAAGCCATGTATCTGAGCCAGCATGACACTCAAAAATTCTGTATCCTTTCATAGTGAAAACTGCAGATTCTCTATAAAGAGGCTCAGTAAATTTCCTTAATGTCTACCTTCAACATCTTCATCATCTATTTCTCTCTGACTCAGTAATGTAGGTCTCTAATCCACTTCATCATTCTCTGTTTATGCCCATCTGCCTTACTCCCTTGCTTGCAGTTCTTGGTTGGATCGTATTTATTTGTATTTTATTTTCCATTTCCCTCATATACACTCTCAGTCAACATGCTATAGACCAAGGGTCAGGTCTCTACACTCTTAGGAGTACAGCCCAGGTACAATCCTAGGCTTCAGTTTGTCCTAGAGTCCGGACATTGCCTGATCCAATAAGTACCATTCTATAACCTTCAAACCAATTCCACATGAAATATGTTTTTGCTTTAAAAAATATGTTTAACAGCTCAATTATAGATGTTTTGGGGATAAGTGAGGCAGAAAAGAGCAGTTCAAGTGATTTGAAATTAAAGGATGTTGCTTGGCCATACCTTAGCCAATAACACTGGACACATTCTTCATTTTCATGTCTTCTGTTCCATATACATATTAGAGTGGCATCATTCCTGAGAATTTATTAAAGTTACTATGAAACCTAAACAAGACAGTAGAACCAAAACCATGTTTCTAGCCAAGAAAAAATTATCCTTACTGAAAGAATGAAAACAAATAAGATCAGTAGTGTTCTTGAAAGGAATTAACCCTTGACACTTCTCCAAGTGACTAAGGAAATAATTATCTAAAACATGAAGGTGCCTCATCAAATCCTGGCGACTCTTAGAAAATTTAATCGTGCATGCCAACTGGCTATTGCCATTTTTTACTTACAATTTGTGCTGTTATACCATCAGTCTTTTTATGCAGAAATAGCTGCTCTGTATTTCATGTCTTCTATTCAATATTGAGACTAATACAGCACAGTGACATGAATAATAGCCAATCTGCTACAGCATAAGCTACATCTCCTAACATGATTCACTGCTGCAGTGTGGATAGTGCAATGCTCCTTGATTTGAAGTTCTGGAGGTGTGTGGTTTTTCCCTCTATATTAGCTCTGAACATGACCTATCAGTATTCTGAAGTACAGTGACTTTGGGCTAGAGAGATGCTGTCATTTGAAGGACAAGGACTTATTTAAGTATACAACTATGATTTACAAAGTTCTTCTTGGGTTCTTCTGACCTTGTTTACAAAAGGAATAGCTGTGGTACCTCAGTTTTCACAATGACTAGCTTCATAGAGGAGTCCATTGTTTTTCCTTTTTATTTTTTTTCCTAAAGAGCAAGAAAAAGTTAGTAGAGTCACTCAGTCACTCCAGCTTCTAATTAAATAAACAGTCTGTACAGTAAACAATGGTAACACTGAATATGAGCTCATTTATGGTTTTCTGCTTACTTATAGCATCAAATAAAATCCCCACAACACTTTGGGATATTCTTTCTTCAAATTCTTGAGATTCTTTTTGTCCTCAGACATCAGCCATTTTCCTCTTTTCATACCTCTAAAGAAACATATCTATAGAAGAGTCAATTCTCTATTTTTAGCAGTGCTAATGGCCAATTTTCACACAATAGAGCAACCTGACCAGTGAACAGCATGTTAAGGCTGATGCCATACAGACTTGCTCTTACAATCCCAAAAAAACTTCTGTTAAAAGCTTTATGGAAGTTAAATCCAAAACTATTTAAGATGGCACCCACAGCACAACTTTGGGAGCATTGTTTTCTGCTCTATTTCAGATAAATGTCCATTTCTACATTCTAGGACAAAGGAGTAAACTCTTTTATGGGCCGAAGTTGACATTTTAACTGTAATATGTCAAAGTGACTGGATTGAGTAAGCAGGGAAAAATCTTGAGTTTTAAAGCACAAATTTATGAAAAGAAAAACTAAAATGAATGTATCTTGGTGAATAAATGTACTTTGAAAAGCCCTCCAAATACTGTGATGGTGGGAGATGGCACTTTAGTGATGAATTGTTCTAACTCAAATTTGGGGAAAATATAAAATGGCATCCCCTGTGACAACTGAAATCTTGCAGAACAGCATTTGAATAAAAGAAATGATTCAAAAAAATTTCACTATGTTCAGAAAGCAGGCCAGGAGAAAGTCGCAGCAAGGAATGTGGATATCCATGGTGGATATATGTCAAAATTTCTTCTATATATCAAGACGTCAAGGCTTTTCGCAACTCCTTTCTCTTTATTTCCTGGATAAAACTGACATGAGCTCTCTGGGATCAAAAAAGAAAAAGCAAAAAAATGACTGGAGGCTTGTACTTTGAAGGGTGTGGCAACCCCTCCCTGGAAGCAGCTATGCTGTTACATTTTATTACTTTGACTAGACCAAGATAGAACCTTACTGACAAGGTCAGGAAGATCCATGGGGGCCTCACAACAAATTCTTCCTAGATCCTATGGTAAAGGCCCCAGTTATGTTTCTGTGCTACTTTTTGTACATGTGTTCTATGATCAGTGTATGTTTCTCAACTGAGCATCAACATGCATGATTTTTACTAGAAACTTTAAAATACATCATAACTGTATTTCATATAAACCCGGGCACCTACTTCCTCTTTTTTTAAGTTTGTTTTATAGTCTGCACTATCAAGTTAAGTTTCCCAACATGAGTTATTTTCAAGACATCAAACCCCTTATTTTCCATAAGCTGTTCCTGTGAACCTTCCCAAATGGGTAGAGAATATCTGTCATTTCATCTTGACCTTTCCTCTCATAGTCATCAGCTCCCTTGGGAGGGAACGCTGGGCACCACTACTCTATTTAACAAGCAAATTATCCTATAAGTCATTATGAACAGTCTACCTAGGACACTGTCTTCTAGGTATTGTAAGAAGTTGGAAAAGGAAAACACGTAGTATAGGATCCAGATTTATTTTCTGTTAGTCTAGTAAGAGAGTGAAGATAAGTGTGCACAATAATCTTACAGAAACATTTTGTGTCACTGCAAACTCTAGTGTACTTCAACACTTCCTCTCCACTATTCCAACCTTTGGGTCCATGATTGCTCAACAATTTGTTTGGCTTTGTATGTTAACTGTCTTTTCAGTCACCAGGTGCCAGATGCCATCAGGATGCCGGCCAGGCTTCCCTGGACTGAAGACCCCATCAATGTGTCCTGGAGCTCCGCTTCCCCAGAGACCCACCCTACTAGGGAAAGAGAGAGGCAGACTGGGAGTATGGACCAACCAGTCAACGTCCATGTTCATTGGGGAAGCAATTACAGAAGCCAGACCTTCTACCTTCTGCAACCCTCAATGACCCTGGGTCCATGCTCCCAGAGGGATAGAGAATGGGAAAGCTATCGGGGAAGGGGGTGGGATATGGGGATTGGGTGGTGGGAATTGTGTGGAGTTGTACCCCTTCTACCCTATGGTTTTGTTAATTTATCCTTTCTTAAATAAAAAATAAATTAAAAAAAAAACATTTTGTGTCAAGTGCCAGGCAAGAAGTATAGTTTGTAAAGTCATTGTGCTCATAATTCTACCATCTGTTTGGACCAATCTCTACCTTCCTTTCCTAACTTTATAAACCAGAGCACATTGTTTTATTGTACTTTCTCCTGGAATCTCCACTTTCTTTTCTACTTTTCTTTGAATCTGTAATAGTTCCAGACTACTTTATTTCCAGTCACTCCCTCCATAACCTGAAATCAACATGAAAGACCAAGAGCATATTTTTTTATACTTACCGCTGTCTATTCAACACTTAATATAGTGGAAAGTTTCTGACTGATATGCTCAGTTAAGTTTTTTTCCTAATATTTCTTTATTATTATTTTTTATTTAAGAAAGGAGACATTAACAAAACCATAGGATAAGAGGGGTACAGTTCCACACAATTCCCACCACCCAATCTCCATATCCCATCCCCTCCCCTGACAGCTTTCCCATTCTCTACCCCTCTGGGAGTATGGACCCAGGGTCATTGTGGGTTGCTAATATTTCTTTTTTTTTTAATGCTTTATTTGTGTATTGGATAGAGACAGAGAGACAATGAGAAGGAAAGGAAGAAAGGAAAAAAGAGAAAGAAAGACAACTGCTACTCATGACCACAGAATGTGAGCTTGATTTCTAAAGGGATACAAAGGTCACATAGGCTTCTAAGCTGAATATGGGCCGCAGATCACATCAAAGTGATGCGGTTTACAGTCAACAATACTTATACACCATTCCCTTATTTGGGAGCTACTTTCTTCCCTGATCCAGATTTCTGGTCCTTTTTCCTGCTATGGCATCATCTAGTCAGACAATAACTTGGATCCACCTACAAATCAGATTTCAGGCACAGGGGAAAAGAAAAAAATACTAGTATAGTCATGGGCCCTTTGTAATATAACTAAAATATGCCTACTAGATACCTACAGTACAGAGACCCCCCCCCCCCCAACTCTTCATCTGCACTTCTCCAGCCTTTAGGTTCATGATTAATCAAAAGCTTGCCTGGCTTTATATGTTAACTCTATTTTCAGCCACCAGGTTCCAGATGCTACCATGATGCCAACCAGACTTCCCTGGACAGACAATCCCACCAATGTGTCCTGGAGCTCTGATTTCCCAGAACCCTGTCCCACTAGGGAAAGAGAGAGTCAGGCTGGTAGTATGGATCTACTTGTCAAAACCCATGTTCAGTGGGGAAGCAATAACAGAAGCCAGAACTTCCCCCTTCTGCATCCCACAATGACCTTGGGTCCATACTCTCAGAGGGTTAAATAATAGGAAAGTTTACAAGGGAGGGAATGGGGCATGGAGTATTGGTGGTGGGAATTCTGTGGAGTTGTACCCTTCCTATGCTATGGTTCTGTCAGTGTTTCATTTTTATGAATAAAAAAAAATACTCATTATCTGAAAGACACAAAAATATTAATCTGAAAATTTAAATGCACAATTATTTCCATTTCAGTGATATTTACAATTTCCAAGATATGGAAACAACTCAATGTTTGGCAACAGATAAATAGTTGAGTATAGAAAGAAAATGTGGGCTATATTACTCAGATACAGTAAACATTGTATTATTGCTCTCTCTGTGTGTGTATGAGAGAGACACAGAGAGAGAGAGAGAGCATAGATGGAGCTGGGAGAAGTCAAGCTAAGTGAAATATGTTAAGAGGAAAACGGAGCCAAGATGACGACTTGGAAATAACAGCTCCTGTGAGCTCCAAACAGAAGCAGCTTACAACCTTGGATTCTCTGGGTAGGGTAGGATATTGGGCTGTCTGTAGGAGGGTGAACACGGGATGGTCAGGGTGACAGCAAAATAGAGTCCCATAACTCACTATTGGGCTGACAAACAGAGGCCAAAGGGACAAACAAAGGAAAATCTTTTGGGCTTATTTATGAACTCACCCCTCCCTCACACCCCAGAAACAGTCCCCAGAGGCTGAGCAGCTGCTTGTAGCAGGCTTCCCACTGAGCTATTTTCTTTACCAAGATTCCTGGCTCACCAGGAGTGTCATTCTAAACTTTTTTTCTCTTTGTTTTCCTCCTCTTTGTTTTTTAGGTGGCTGGAGCTCTATTTAAGTGACAGAATACCTGACCAATCTGAGTCTCAGCCCTGTCTGGGAAAGTCTACCTGGAGGGTTTTTTTTTTTCTTTTTGAT